>NC_141025.1:71875000-72162500 GCF_052040795.2 Danio rerio
GGCTGTCAGTGAAAAAATCTAATAGACGTCTAAGAATAGGCCAAATCTAGACCAGTCATCAAATAAACTACACATATGATCTATATAGAAAAATAGACATCTAAAAACCTAATAGACGTCTAAGAATAGGCCAAATCTAGACCAGTCATCAAATAAACTACACATATGATCTATATCTACATAAATAAATAACTACACATATGAAGTCTGTCTATTTGACGACTAGTCTAGTTTTGGGCTATTCTTAGATGTCTATTAGATTTTCACTGATATTCCATGTTTAGCCTTGTTTTAGCCAAGCAGTCTATGTGTATTAGACATCTATTAATCGAAAAATCATTTGCTGGGACAGAACCAGATTTTTACACTCTCTTGAAGTCTGAAAAATTCATACCTGGGCAATGCATGTAACTTCATTCTTCATTTATAGTGTCTTTAAGCTGCCATGATAAAAAAAAAAAAATAAATAAAAAACAAATTATAGAAAGTATTAAATACATTTTAGTTCAGTACTTAGAGAAGAGATAATTTTACAATATAGACACACAGACCATTACCCAGTTGGTACAAAATCATTCAATTTTTTAATATTAGGTTAGATTTAGGTTGTGATGTCAGGTGACCAAAATTCAATCTCTAGACTGAATAGCGCCTTCAGTGTCTAAGGACTATGTTAATTTGACATCCAATAACGATGTCAAATAACATTTATATTTGGTTGATTTTTGGTTGTGTTGGAAAGCGACCAAAATCCAACATCAAGCCAACATCTTAAACCAACGTCATGTTGATGCCACATACTGGCATTTATATTTGGTTGATTTTAGGTTAGACGTGGGACATTGACATCAGACTGATTTTGGGTTCTGACGTCAACCCACTTTTCTTTTCCAAAAAAAATGCAACGTCCCCACGACATTGGGGTACATCATCAATCTAACGTCATGCTGACATCCTCCCTGCTGGGTAGATAGAGAGACAGACATAAATTCAAATGTAACAGCAGACAGTGGCATCATGAAAAAGTAACGAAAGCCTTTACCATTTATTATGCATGCACTGTATGTGTTACACCGCTGCCATATTCTTTCCAGCACACCATGAGTTGTGAAACTGTAATATACCTGTGTCCAGTAGCCCTTCACCGCTATAAGCAGGCCTACAGAATTACATAATGCTCAGTGAACCTAATCTGAACCCTATACAAAAATGACCTCAGAAAACAGATGCCCGGCTTTATCGTGATCTTTCTCGTTAACAGGCTCAATAATGCAACAGAAACTCTACCCTGGTGTACTTACAGCAGTGTGGTATTATCCTGCATGATGCCCCGGAGACGATGCCCACACAATAGTTATGTTTCCATCTAAAGTAGATCATGTAATAAATGTGCAAAATTGGAATATCGCATACAGCCTAATTTTTGTGAACAAAGCACTGTTCCATCACATGTGTTGAAAAGAATATTATCATCATTTTACTGTAAAAAGCCAATAACTTTACATTAAAAAGTGAGTAAAACCATTACCTTAAAATCAAAGTGTTGATCCGTTGTCACTTGGAACTGTTAAGTTGACAACTTATTTATTAGAATAATTGAATATAGAAATTTATTATAATAATGCACATACACTAAAAAAAGTAATTGTTAACAAGTACAACTACTTATTTAAAATGAGCTGAAACAACACAATTCATCAAGGTGAAACAGGTGTGACTGTGTGGTGCATGACAGGATTTGTAGTTCTGTTGGTGGCAGATAGTTGTCCAGCGATCTGTATGGACTAAATCGCTGGTGATTGAGACATTTACTCACTTTGTGTAAAAACTAACAGGTTACCTCAGTTTTTTAAAAGAAGTACAGTGTTACTGGGAAAATTGTTTCTCAATAATCAAATCTTATGTTGAGGCAAAAATCACATAATTTTAATGTGTATCCGAGAACTTAATGGGTAAACGTGTCTCCATAGCAGTTTACTGTACAGTATGTGCATATCTTATTTCCTCACTTAAAAATATGCTGGTCTTGCTGGTTTTAATGCTGGTTTTGGTGGTCTCTATGCTGGTCCTTCTGGTTTCAGTGCTGATCTTAATGCTGGTCTTGCTGGTCTCAGAACTGGTCCTGACCAGCCTTGAGACCAGCAAGACCAACATTGAGACCAGCGAAACCAGCACTAAAAGCAGTAAGACCAGCATTAAGACCAGCAATACCAGCATCTAAACCAGCAAGACCAGCATTGAAACCAGCAAGACCAGCAAAACCAGCATTGAAACCAGCAACACCAGCAATGAAACCAGCAAGACCAGCACTAAAGCCAGCAAGACCAGGATTGAAACCAGCAAGACCAGCATTAAAACCAACAAGACCAGCATTAAGACCAGCAAGACCAGCCTTAAAACCAGCAAGACCAGCATCAAAACCAGCAAGACCAGCATCAAACCAGCAAGATCAGCATTGAGACCAGCAAAGCCAGCATTAAAACCAGCAAGACCAGCATTGAAACCAGTAAGACCAGCATTAAAACTAGCAAGCATTGAAAGCAAAAAAAACAGCAATGAAACCAGCAAGACCAGCATTGAAACCAGCAAGACCAGCATTAAAACCAACAAGACCAGCATCAAAACCAGCAAGACCAGCATTAAAACCAGCAAGACCAGCATTAAAACCAACAAGACCAGCATCAAAACCAGCAAGACCAGCATTAAAACCAGCAAGACCAGCATTAAACCAGCAAGATCAGCACTGAGACCAGCAAAGCCAGCATTAAAACCAGCAAGACTAACATTGATACCAGCAAGACCAGCATTGAAACTAGCAAGACCAGCATTGAAAGCAGAAAAACCAGCATCGAGATCAGCAAAACGAGCACTGAAAGCAGAAAAAGACCATCGAGACCATACACATTTTAGAATTTATTTGCATCTTTGTGTTCTCATTCATATTTTTATTGCATATCCTAAAATGCTCATAAATATAGAATTGAGACATATCTAATATCAGACATACAGAAACACGTCTTCCATTATCCCCCCACTTCTCCAATCCAATAACATCAAACAGTAATGTTTTCTATGGCCTCTTAACCATACAACAGAGCATTTGTGTAGTACTGACAATGATAAACAAACTCAGTGTAAACACAGCCTGCTGTTTGGATCTTTCTGAACATAAAAAAACGAGGAGGCAATCAGTCGACGGACATGTTGTGCTCATGTAAAGCTGAATGCTCTGTTGTTCCACTTTTCAAAAAACCATATGTAGCAATTAGCGGTTGAGCACACTAAAACACTGTCAGATCTGTGGTGCACGAGCGGGAGGGAAAGAGCAGAGAAAATTACCCATTATAGTAGAAATGCTGCTCTGAACGTTTGATTGGGCCAAGTCATGATGTACAATGAAGCAATTGTTGTGCCCAGCGTATGTTTCAAAAGGAAATGTAATTGTTAACATCAGTGGTGAGGAAGCGCAGGTTTGTGTATTGACAGAAAGATTTCAAAATCAGAACAGAAATAGTATTAATAACACAATTCATGGCCACACAAGAGGGTGGCACTGTTGCCTCAAAGCAAGAAGGTCGCTGGTTCGGACCTTGGCTTGGTAAGTTGGTATTTCTGTGTGGAGTTTGCATGCCCCATGGGTTTCTTTCGGGTGCTCTGGTTTCCGAAGGCAGTCCAAACACATGCGCTATAGATGAATTCATTCATTCATTCATTTGCTTTTCGGCTTAGTCTCTTTTATTAATCCGGGGTCGTCACAGTGGATTGAACCGCCAACTTATCAAGCACGTTTTAACACAGCGGATGCCCTTCCAGCCTCAACCCATCTCTAGGAAACGTCCACACACACACTCATTCACACTTATACACTACAGACAATTTTAGCCTACCCAATTCACCTGTACCGCATGTCTTTGGACTGTTGGGGAAACCGGAGCACCCAGAGAAAACCCACGTGAACACAGGGAGAACATGCAAACTCCACACAGAAATGGCAACTGAATCAGCCAAGGCTCGAACCAGCGACCTTCTTGCTGTGAGGCAACAGCACTACCTACTGCGCTATTGCGTCGCCTACAAATGAATTGGGTAAGCTAAAATTGTCCTTAGTGAATGTGTGTGAATGAGTGTCTATGGGTGTTCCCCAGTGATGGGTTGCAGCTGGAAGGGCCAAAACAGAGGCTGTTTCTGAGGGCCTACTTACACTATGCCATCCGTACCATGCCCAGGCCCGTTTCCCGGATCGTTTGAAGTGTGTGTGCGCTGAATCGGGCTCAAGCACGGTTCACTTGGCCGGCCCTGGCCCGGTTGAAAGAGGTGTGCCTGAGCGCGGTTCACTTGGGCTTTGGCACGGTACGCTTGTGTGTGAGTGCAAAACGCGCCAAAGCCCGAAACTGAAAGCGAGACGTGACTTTTAAGGGACTGTTTCATATGGATTTATTAATCAATCTTACTGTTCAGTGAACACAAACTGCCGTAGTTTATTAAAGACGCGAACTCCTCACAGCACGACAGCTGCACGGCTTCAGCAGACCTCCTCATTCCTGCAGCACGAGGGCTTTATGATTGTTTATGAGCGCCAAAAGTGGCGGATCTGTTCGGCAAAATATCTGACTGCGTGTCACCGCATCCCTAAAGACTGAAACGATATAACTAGAGAAATCTCCACTGTGCTGCTGAGTGAAAGAGCGCTTCTCACTGAACAGCGCAGCAGCAATGACGTAAGCGTGCCGAGGCCCGTTTGGGGTGTGAGTGCGGGCCGTCGGGGGAGACAGGAGGGGGGACAAGCGTGCTTTGGCCCGGTTCGAGGCAACTGTACCTAGTGTGAGTACGGCCTTAATATGCGTTCTTCAGTGGTCTTGCGACCTTGTGTTCTTGTGTAACGTTATCATCAGCTGCCAAAGTTCAGTTCCAATACTCAAGACCGCAAGAACAGATGACGCTTGGAACTTCCCGGATGAGTTCTTGATATCAAAGACGCATCAATGCAGACTTGAGCACTGATCGCGCTCTAGAAGTCCCAGAAGTCATTGCGACTGTTTATTTAAATTTATTATTAGGTTAAAGATATCACTTATTTACCTCAGAGGTTTCCCTAAATGAAACGGTGAATAGAAACATTACCATGGACATCTTAATAAAGGAATGAACACATTAAGGGCCCTATCATACACCCGGTGCAATGTGGCGCAAGGTGCGACGCAATAGTTATTTGCAAGTTTCAGCTTGGTGCAAGAGTCATTTTGAGGCGTTGCGCCACGGTGTTTAAATTGCAAATGCATTAGCGCTCATATGTGCGCCCATAGGCGTTCTGGTCTAAAAAGGGAGGCGTTCTGAGGCGCATTGCTGGCGTGTTGCTATTTTGAGAAACTATAATAGATTTTTCAATAGACAATAGCCCCTTTCACACATACAGACCTTTCCGGAAAATTGCCGGCAATTTTCCGGAAAGGTTGTATGTGTGAACAGGTCCTTTTTGAAAATACCGGTAAATTCGTTCTGGCTATTTTCCGGAAAGAGAAGTTGTAACATTACCGGCAATTTGCCGGAATGCTGCGCTGTGTGAATGCAAAAGGAAGATTGCCGTAATAAGCGCGTGCACGTCTAGAACGTGCTGACGTGAAACGTCTGCTTTAGCCAATCACAACAGTCAGACGCATTTACGTCCGCGCGGTTTGTGAGAATAAAAACCTTTGAATATTTTTCCAGACACATTTAGCTGCTAGAAGTTAGTCAGATCACGTTTATATGTTCTTCTTAATACCAACTGTGTAAATAATCATTTATGAGATGCTTATGATAAGCCGTTGTTTGTTTACCTTCAAGCTTTGCGTGTGCCTGTGAGCGCCTGCAAACGCACATATTATGAACATCTCGACATGCGAAAGTGATCCTGCGAAAGTTGTTCACAATATTGATCATCCACAGAGTCTGTAATTTAGTCAAATGTTTACAAATACAAGCGCAGCCGTTTAAAGCTCATTTGTGGTGAATGATGTCAGAATTTACCGGTATTTTGGAATGGATGTGTGAATGCTCTTTTCCGGAAAATTTCTTAACGTCCTCGCCTGTGTGAACAGCGCTTTTTTGAATATACCGGTAAAGTCGTTCCGGAAATTTTCCAGATATTTACCGGTATCACTGTGTGAAAGGGGCATATAACAAACCCAGTCTAAACTCTGGCGCAGAGTTGCGCCTCGGTTACACACTGCTTAATAGCCTACACAAAAGATGTAGAGCAATACGCAAATATCTTTACATATGAAAAAAATTTAAATTAAGAATATAAGAAATAATATTTTATTAAGAATATATAGGATATAATAATAATATACATAAGATATAAATATGAAGGATTAAAATATTACAAAACATATTATTTTCTAGCCTACATAAATATGAAAAACCACTGCTTTTTGAACACACTACGTTATTGTTGTTCATTTATTTGTTTGCTGGAAATTAGAACTGAATTTAGAAATAGTTTTGAAACAAATAGTTGCGCTTAACAAATGGAATTAATTATGTATAGGCTAATTGATGTCTGTGTGTAAAGGTTTCCCTATCCACGAGAGCGAAAGTGAAAGTAGATAATTTATCTCTCATTCTCACGCTGCAGATGCTCTGTTTAACAGTTTTCTTGCTAGTGAAATGCTCAGTTTTCCCACTGACACTTACTTTACGTCACGTAAATAGCAAATGCGCTTATGTTGCGACGCAGCTGGTTCTTAAAGGGAATGGGATATGAGACTCTGATTGGTTTATTCTCAAAACACATCTATAACATATTAAGAGAACAAACTCAACCCTTTTAGATTATGCGCCACGACGCAAAGCTGATTTTTCTGTCCTTACAGTAGTAAAAATGCATTCTGACACGCCCTGAAAGTGTTTGTGCCCTGGGTTTTGTGCATGGACCATCAAAATAGAGCCCTCAGGGTGTTTGTTTGCTGAAATTCGAATTAAAATCTGTTTTATTTATTATGTTCAACGTATATTTATAATGTTTTATGCATAGTATATATTTTTGAAAAGGGGAAAAACAATAAATCGTTGTATGAGTGCTGTAATGTTTAAATAATTATTCGTTTAATACGCATTAAGGTCATGTGACCATCAAGAAGAACGCAACATCTCATTCCTCACAGTACGCGTTCTCTTTTCTCACGGTCTCCCGAGTTTGTTCTTCCGAGGACACCTGGCAAGACCTGGCAAGTTCTCTGCGTTCTTGGAATTGAGAAACAGCCAGTATTTTTCTTCCTAGTTTTAATTTTGAGACTCGCGATGTGCAAAATTGACGCTACATTTGTTTACGTTTGCTGTGATGAATCATTTCAGAACGCGGAATAGTGAAAGTGTCATGGGTAAATGACGTCAAACTTCAAGGGAGTTTTCTTACATGTTTGGCACATCTTCATCGTCATTCAGACTGACTTTATGGTAGCTGATCTTACAGTGTGACATAGGAGCCATGTTTGTGCACTCTGATATGCTACAAACACCACACAGAAATGCCAACTGGCCCAGCCAGGACTCGAACCAGCAACCTTCCTGCAGAATAACCCTGTATATGCTTGATAGCTGTGAAGTCTCTATACACAACACCTTAACATCATATTTTTGATTTTTGAATGTAAGAAAATGCACTGTAAAATGCTTTACAAGTACAAAAACTTGAGTTTACAACTTGAGTTTAATTGAATTTAATAAATGTGCATGAAGCATTTTTCAGAAGAATTCAGTGTTTTTAAAATGCTTTAACTAGACCATCAAAAATGCCTCGTAATTACAAGATTCGTTTAAAGGGCCGTAATATGGAAACAAAAGAGAGCAAGAGAGAGAGAGAGAATTTGTAATGCATAAAACATTACTGTCCTCCTCACGTTTTTTCATGCTTTTGGCCACATTCGGTTAATTTAGTTCATTCAGCACTTTAAACGTTATTCATGTCTCGTCAATAATGCATGCTGACTTTGAAATTCAAAAAACAACAGTGGAAAATCAATAAGAGAGCAAGAGATGGGCATGTGGAGAAGGTATGAAGTGTCTTTTTTTTCTATCGGAAAAATGAGACGAGAGCTCTGTAAAATACAAGTTTTCCCTCAAACAGAAATGAAGAGAAATAGAGAGCAAATGATGAACTGCATACTCTATAGTCCTTCAATAAACATCTTTTGTTCCACCCAAAGTGAATAAAAGTTGTTCATCTCTCCACAAATGTCAGTCATTCAATATGTCATTTCTAGGGGAATACTGAAGTTTGCAGTTTTCAATCTTTATCATGAAATTTTACCCATGTTAATTGATCAATGGTATCCCGTGTTTACTATAACCTTATTGTGTGTCCATATAAATACAGTATCTGTCCATATATATATATATGTTTTGTCTTTTGTGTGAGTCAATTTCCTTTTTTGGATTGATTTTGACAAGAAACATCTTGATACATAAACAAATCACAAAATCCCTGAGCTGACAAAGCCCAATAAAAAAATGAGGTGATATTCAGAAGCAGATGTTTCTTTCAAACGCTGCTGAATTAATAAAGCTGACGGGTTTGTATCTGGTCTTGGGAAGTTGTATAATTTTGCATTTCAATGTGTTATTGATGGTTATAGATTGGGTGAATTGCTCTTAAGTGTGCATAAAATTAAATAACTCGTCTACAACCTATCTACAGTATATTCAAAATGTATGTGATCTGTCCATATACCTTCAATTGTTTAATGCCTCTCTGATTTATACTCAAAATATCATTCTTTACTCAAATATTGTTCAGACTTGAATCAGCACAGACCATGTTTCATCTAAAACATTTTTAATCTTTTAGCACTACTATATTAGTTAAACAAAGAACCTTTTAGCAAAGAGTTGTTAAAAGAACTAATATGTTTTGTGTGTGTGGAAAAAAAAGGGCTAAGGAACCATTTCAACCTTTGGCAGAATGTAAAGGTTAATGGATGATTTATGTTTTCAACCCAGGCTCATTCTGAATACGTATGCACATTTCTGGAGAGCGGCAAATACATCTCAGGAGGTATGAGATTTAAGTTTTTTTGCAGTTTTTGTTTTCGCGAATCCACCAGAGATTGATGTGTCCGCTTTTGAGATCACAAATTTCTCTCATGAGTGCCATTTGCACCTGCTCTCTCCGCGCAAACCCATCAGAGGCCGCTGTCGACTGACTGAATGACCAATTAACTGACTGACTGACTGACTGACTGAACATACAATCAACTGACCAACCCTCCTCCTTCCCTAAACCCAACCAATAGTTTAATTAGACTGACTGACTAACTGAACATACAATCAACTGACCAACCCTCCTCCTTCCCTAAACCCAACCAATAGTTTAATTAGACTGACTGACTAACTGAACATACAATCAACTGACCAACCCTCCTCCTTCCCTAAACCCAACCAATAGTTTAATTAGACTGACTGACTGACTGAACATACAATCAACTGACCCCCCCTCCTCCTTCCCTAAATCCAACCACCCACTTCCCTAAACCCAACTGACAGTTTTAAAAAGCAATCCAGAAAAAGAAAAGCCCTCGTGGCATCCTGATTTTTACCACGTTTTCAGAATTTATCACGTTCTAACCCTGTTATTTACTTGTCTGTTGTATTTTTTATATTTTGTCCTACACACTTTCTGAAATCATTTTCCGTTCGGACTCAAACCAAGGCATCGCGGTCAACTCCTCTCTGCAGCTCAAGTTCACCAACGTAAGCGGCGAACCATTGGACAAACTGTTAACAGCAGGAAAGCAGTCCATAAGGAGGTAAATGGTCAGCTGGTAAGCGCAAAAAAGAAAAATACATCAACATGGTTTTTGACACGATTATAAAGAGATATCCAGAAACACTACTAGCCACGTGAAGCAGTTACAAGTAACAAAACACACTTAAATACATAATTTGCAAGACACTGTAGAAAAAGCAAGGAGGCAACCATTTTAATCGCACTTGCACTTTGAAACGGAGGAAGAAACTGATGAACTGTGTACTGTAAAGTTCCTGTCAAGCTCTGACAAACTCCCATACATCAATAGTCTTTTCTCAACCCTCCTTTAACAAACGGCCAACAAGTGCTCCGTTGTAAATATGTGGATTGCTAAAGCACTTGTCATAAAAATTACAGGCTGGGCTATAAGAGTGAGGTATTTTTGCAAAAATAAACTTCAGCCACTGACTCCTTACAGCTTTATCTTTGGGCAGGAAAAATAACACTAACTTTGCCAGACACTTCAGAGCAGCTTCTTCGCAACATGATTCAACCGGGATCTGCAACAGTGTTTGCCTTCTTATTTTTCTTTCTACAGTGCATGTGGGTGGGGCCGGGATAAAGTCTAGATCGGATACCCAGCCGACCGGAAGTGCGATATGCACATCAATAAAGCAGCATTTTTTAATGCCACTGTATAACAATAATTCATAATTTTACAGTACTGTGACGGTTGAGTTTGGGGGTAGACGTTACTAAAATACAATAAATGGGAAATTAAAAATAATATAAATAATTCTTGTTAATTTCTGGCCGCAACTATGTCCGGTCTAGCTGGTGCAGGGGGTTTCAATTTTCTCAAGGCTTGAGTTCCGTATCAACATCACACCGACATGACTAAAGATTTATTACCCCAACGATTCATTTGAACCACTCTGAGTTTGACTCTTTTATAGATGAATCAATAGTTTTAAACACTGCACTTTCCTTAGCTAAATATTTCACTTCACTTAGAGCTGTGTTGTACACACTGCATGGAAGGTCATTTTCAAATACTCATAATAAGGGCTCTTTCACTTAATTCATTTATGTTGTCCCAACACAAATCAATTATGTGAAACCCAGCATTTTTTACGGAGAACATTCAAAAAATAACAGTTGCTGTTTGTTTAAACTACTCAAAATAAGCTGAAACAACACAATTCTTGAGTTTTTTGTGGGGACAACTTAATTGTTTTAAGTTCAATCTACTGTACTTTGTACAAAAGCTAAGTAGTTAACTTAATTTCTCTAAGTTGTCCCAACACAAATCGATTGTGTGGAACCCCAAATTTTTTTTGTGAAAATATTTCATTATTTTGCAACCAATTATTGGATTTTTTTCCTATTCAAATACCTAAAAACTACGTTGACAATGTCAAGAAATCAATTTTGCGCAAAAAATTTCAGCATGTCATTACAGATCAGATTGCTCTGAATGAACTAATGTTTTATTAACGCACTTTAACCTTGCCAGAACATTCTGAGAACATTCACAGTTGGCTGCAGCCCCGCACCACACATTAGTAAGTTAAAAGTAATCTGTCACTCTTGGCTGCACCTCAAAATATTTACGAGAAAAGATCTTTGGTTACTTCAGTTTCATCAAATGCTGTGATCACAGTACAGGAATGCTGAGTCGGCACTATTGAGTAAAGCGGACTGTGTTCGAGACGGCATTCACATAAAAACCAATGACAAGATAAGTGTACTCCTGCACCACATTAAAAAGCTGCCGTATCTCTGGGTACTGTCAATAGCTCACATATCAGTGGGATGAAATCTGTACAGTCTTGGCTGCCCTACATTAGTTTGCCTTGTCAGCTTAGAAAGAGCAAAAATAAATCAATAAAAAGATCTTATATAAACCATCATTTGCTTGTCTCCTCTAGGCTGTGACAAAATACCAATCTGCTCTAATTTGCCATTAATCTGTGCTGTCTGTTTTTTCGGCCAGTTTTCACTGCTGCTGTTTGTAATTGCTTCGAGTTTCATACGCAATAAAAAACGAGGAAAGCTTAATGAGTTGAGACTGACAAGATCGTTCTTTCCTGTATAAATCAACCCAGGCTCATTCTGAAAGCGTACCCCATATACATGTCTGTAGAGCAACAAATACATCCTAGGAGCTACGTTTTTTGCAGTTTTTGTTTTCACAAATCAACTATAGACCCCTGTGTAGGCTTTTAGAGATCTTAGATTTCTCTCGCGAGTGCCCTTCGCACCTGCTGTTCTTGCGTAAAGGCTGCTTTCAACTGACTGACTGACCGATTGACTGACCCACCCTACTCCTTCCCTAAACCCAACGGAGAAATTTAAAAAGCAATCCAGAATAAGAAAAGCCTCACCTGATTTTTACCACGTTTTACCAAATTCTCACCCTGCTATTTACTTGTTTATTTTATTTTTTGGCTTCTGTTTTTGTCTCACCTGCTTTCTGGAACCGTTCTACACCAGATTTGAACTCTGTCCTCGTTGTCATCTCCTCTGCTGCTCAAGTCCACCGGCATACATGGTGAGCTAACTGGACAAGCTGGTAACAGCGGGAAAGCCGTCCATATGGAGGTAAGCGGTCAGCTGGTAAGCGAGAAAAGAAATGGCGTAATACCACCCTGTATCATTCGTTTAAAAGATGAAATGCAGCCATACGTAGCACTGGTTACATAATTTGCAATCTCCAGATATGTATATAGGGCTACGTTTTCAGAACAAGCCTATGTTGGTATAAATACTAGTTGTTCATCATAACTCGAGAGTGAGATTGGTCATGGATGGTCTCTCGTTGGTTATTCTTCTATCCAGTGGCGTAGCGGACGGGCCCGCAGGGCACGCACCGCGGGGGGGCCCGCGTGATTAGGGGGCCCCACGTCGTCGCGATTTTTAATAATTGAAATTCCAGGAACCGCAATAATCAAACTCTTGGGAACAACTGTGGTCGGAACCAAAGTTTACAGGTCTGTGTTCTCTGAACTCCGCTCAGGCGGTGGACTACTTCATTCTGATTGCTTGCCGCCGAACCGCGTCATAGCCAATGAAGACACGCCGCTGTTTCTCGCCGCCGGTTCTCGTTAAAAAATGAATAACTTCTGGCTACTTTGACGCTCTCGCCACTTTCGGTTTGTGATCGCTCCTCAGTTTGTGAAGGATTCCCCGCGTTGTCACGCCACTCCGCCTCCTTTCCCCGCTCCTCAATTTGTGACATAGATATATACACTAGATATCGCATAGGGACCCTGAGCATGCGTCTATAGTGCCGCCACATTGGTACAGTGCTCCCAGGACAAATGTCATTCAACCGCACTAGTCAAGACAGTGTTATTACGTGAAGATACTCGACTTAAGGGCCGTCTACGAGTGTAGTAACAAGAAAACAAAGCACAAAGGCAGAACATTTCATAGGATTAAGTTTTTTACGTTTTTGTATGTTTTGAAATTTGTGCTAAACAGGTAATGTTATTGATGATAATAGCTATAGTCACTTACTGCAGTGGTTCTCAAACTGTGGTACGCGTACCACTAGTGGTACGTGGGCTTCCTCCTAGTGGTACGCGGAGGAATCGCTGAATAATAAAAGAAACATTAACACTTTTAATCCTTTAATGTGTAATATACCATCGATGTGATCAGCATTGGCTGTTTTGTGAAGCGTACGACCACAACGTTGTGCTTAGAGTGTTTGTTTTAGTGCATTGTGTCATAAGCTGCTGAAAATCAGTTTCCGAAGTTTAAGAATTGATTCTGGAGCGTCATTTGACTGACATGAAAAGTAGCCAATCACAGTCGACCTTGTCTAGTTGCGTGAAATGTAAGGGCGGGACAAAGGCTTTCTGTGTTGCAGAGACAGAAAAAACAACTTAAAAACAAATGTTTTGTTGGAATAATGCTTCTCGGATGTTTTCACTATAGAGATGTCTAGCTGAGTAATTAAACCGCGGACATATTTCCTGCCTATTTGATGATCTACAAACACGTTTCGCTCTCCGACAGCCAGTCGACTCGCCTCTGACCTGTCACTCCTCTAAATACATTCTGAATAGTGGCGCGGGAATAAAGGTATTGCGCATTCATGTACGCAAATCGCTAAAACAGATATGCGAGCTCTTAAATATGCTTTTTTTCAAATGGACTGGAAGTGCTCTCATGATCGCTTGTGTGCTCAGATTGAAAACAATCGCGATCTTTCCACTATTAAAGTAGACATTATTTGTCTTTGCTCCTTGACTAAATTTAGTCAAAAGTATTCAAAGTTATCAAATATTTGGAAATAGATTGATGCATGATCGATGACAATGCTAATGGTCTTCTTATTTGGCTGTGTTGTCAAGTGAAACTTACTTTTTGTCATACAAGTGTCAGTATAAAAAATCAGGAGGAATCAAATGCAGGGAAAAACAGAATTATTTATTACTGAAGTGGCCTGCAGAGGGGATATTATACAACAAAAAATTCTCAGCACAGGGTGCTGTAAATGCCACAGAAAAAGCACAAAATACTGGCAAAAAATAAATAAAGAAAGTTCAACAGAGGGCGCTCAGCGATCCAAAGTCGCCAGTCAAAAAGGGGCAAAAACGGAAGGTATAATTACAGGCAATACTAAGTGCTTCCAGCAGGAGGCGCACGGCAGTCCAACTCTCAGTCAAAAAACAGGAAATGGGTAACTCAGGTGAAGGGCAATATAAAGTGCTTCCAGCAGGAGGCGCACGGTGGTCCAACTCTCCAGTCAAACGGGAAACACAGCAGTATCAGCCGCCGAAGTGAAAGCGCCCGGGCGGGATACAAGGCGGCCAGAGAGGGAGAAGATCGCTGGTGGGCGGGATAGAAAAGGCTGAAGCAGGAAGTGGAGAGGGAAGCGTCTGCCACAACTGATAGCAGCGAGGGCGATCTGATAAAAGGGGAAAAAACAGGAAACAGTCCAAACCACAAAATCGAAATCAAAAAAAAACTGGCACTGGAGTCAAAAATGGATACAAGACAGGACACGATCTAAGAGGCCACCGCGTGAGGTAAACACACTAACGACCCGGTACAAGACAATGACAGAGAGGAGAATAAATAGGGAGACTCATAAGGCTAAGACTAGAGACAGGTGCGAATAATGAAATAATGATCTAATGAGTAACCTGATAAGTGGGTGGAGTGAGGCAGTGGAGCACATGGCGCGCTGTCAAAACAATGCCATGTGCTACGAGAAAACAAACACGAATGACTGTGACAACATGCAGGTGACAGACCATGACAGTACCCCCCCCCCTACGAACGCCACCTGGCGTCTCAGGGGAGGGGCTTACCCAGTCGCCGGTGAAGGTCCACGACCAACGCCCGATCCAGAACATGCCGAGCTGGAATCCAACTCCTCTCCTCAGGACC
Organism: Danio rerio; assembly: GCF_052040795.2. NCBI lineage: Eukaryota > Metazoa > Chordata > Actinopteri > Cypriniformes > Danionidae > Danio > Danio rerio. The sequence goes on from NC_141025.1 coordinate 71,890,134, forward strand.
ATAACCCTCCCAGTCCACCAAATACTGGAAACCCCGGCCCCGGCGTCTGACATCCAACAACCTCCTGACAGTGTATGCAGGAGAGCCATCCACTAGGCGGGGGGGAGGAGGGGCAGGGGAGGAGATAATGGGGTTAAGATTGGATCTGAACACAGGTTTAACCCTGGATACATGAAAAACAGGGTGTACCCGACCAAGTGTGGGAGGTAACTTGAGCTTAACCGCCACCGGACTCAAGACCTTGGTGATGCAGTATGGACCAATGAACCTGGGTGCCAACTTGCGTGAGGCCACCCTGAGAGGCAAGTCCTTGGTTGATAACCATACCTTCTGACCACAAACATATTGAGGTGGGGAAGTCCGATGACGGTCAGCTGCTGCTTTGATTCGTCTAGAGGTCCGGGCCAAGACCTCCTCAGCTCTCATCCAGGTGCGGCGGCACCGTCGGACAAAGGCCAAGGCAGACGGAACTGCAGCATCGGGCTCCTGTGAAGGAAACAAAGGCGGTTGATAACCCATAGAGCAGAGGAATGGGGACATACCTGTAGACGTTACCGGCAGTGAATTGTGGGCATACTCCACCCACGAGAGCTGTTGGCTCCAGGAACTAGGATTCTGGGAGGTCAGGCAGCGGAGGGCTCTTTCGAGATCCTGGTTGGCTCGTTCACATTGCCCGTTGGTCTGAGGATGAAAACCTGAGGACAGACTCGTAGAGGCCCCGATCTGCCGACAGAATTCCTTCCAAAACCGGGAAACAAACTGTGGTCCCCTATCAGAAACCACATCAACCGGAAGACCATGAATCCGGAAGACATGATCAACCATAGCTTGGGCTGTTTCCTTGGCTGAGGGGAGCTTGGGCAAGGGGATAAAATGGGCTGCTTTAGAAAAACGGTCCACTACAGTCATTATGACAGTGTTTCCTCTTGAGGGAGGGAGGCCAGAAACGAAGTCCAGGGCCAGGTGTGACCAAGGACGAGAAGGGATGGGCAAGGGCCGGAGCAGACCAACAGGAGCCTTGTTAGAGGTCTTGTTCTGGGCACATGTCGAGCAAGCCAACACAAACTGCCTGACGTCCGACCCTAGAGAGGGCCACCAAAATCGCTGGCGGATGGCAGCCAGTGATCTCCAAATTCCTGGGTGGCAAACCAACCTGGACTCATGGCCCCACCGGAGAACCTCGGAACGCAGCGCAACCGGCACAAACAACCGACCCTCCGGGCACCCCTCTGGTACTTCAATCCCTTGACCGGCCTTTATTACCCGCTGTTCAATGCCCCAGGAGAGGGACCCAACAACCACTCCCTCAGGGAGGATGGACTCCACCGGGGTCTCCCCACTGGGGGTCTCGAACAGTCGTGAGAGGGCATCAGGTTTGATATTCTTTGACCCTGGCCGGTACGAGAGGACGAAGTTGAACCGACCAAAGAAGAGTGCCCAGCGAGCCTGGCGTGCGCTCAACCTCTTGGCCGAACGGACATACTCAAGGTTCTTATGGTCCGTCCAGACCAAGAAGGGGTGCGCCGCACCCTCCAGCCAGTGACGCCACTCACCCAAGGCCAGCCTGACTGCCAACAGCTCCCTGTTACCGATGTCGTAATTACGTTCTGCTGGGCTCAGGCGATGAGAGAAAAAGGCACATGGATGCACCTTCCCATCCTTGGATGAGCGCTGAGACAGGACCGCGCCTACCCCAACCTCAGAGGCATCTACCTCAACAATAAATTGTTGTTCAGGGTCTGGAATAGAAAGAACAGGAGCAGAGGTGAAACGGGACTTAAGGGCACCAAAGGCCTCCTGAGCTTGTGTATTCCACTTGAACAATACCTTGGTGGAGGTGAGAGCCGTTAAGGGTGCAGCAATCTGGCTAAAGTTCCTGATGAAACGCCTATAGAAATTGGCAAAACCCAGGAACCGCTGCAGGGCCTTGCGGGTGTTGGGGACTGGCCATTTGGCAACGGCCCTTACCTTATCAGGATCAGCTCGGATTCCCTCAGCCGAGATGACATACCCCAGGAACGCAACCGACCTAGCGTGGAACTCGCACTTCTCCGCCTTAACAAAGAGCTGATTCTCTAGTAGCCGTTGGAGGACCTGACGCACATGCTGAGTGTGTTCCTGTAAAGAGGATGAGAAAATGAGAATATCATCCAGGTACACAAAGACAAACTTGTTTACCATGTCTCTCAGCACGTCGTTAACCAGGGCCTGGAAGACAGCTGGTGCATTTGTCAGACCAAAGGGTAGGACCAGATATTCAAAGTGTCCCGTAGGGGTATTAAAGGCTGTCTTCCACTCATCTCCCTCACGAATGCGTACTAAGTGATAAGCGTTACGAAGGTCTAACTTGGTGAAGACCTGGGCTCCCTGCAACAGCTCAAAAGCAGACGACATGAGAGGTAAGGGGTACCTGTTCTTTATCGTAATGTCGTTTAGCCCTCTGTAATCAATACAGGGACGCAGGGAGCCATCCCTCTTCTTAACAAAGAAGAACCCAGCACCTGCAGGAGATGATGAGGGACGGATGAGACCGGCATTAAGTGACTCCTGAATATACCTATCCATAGCCTCTCTCTCTGGACCAGAAAGGGAATACAAGCGACCCTTGGGCGGAGAAGTGCCTGGGAGGAGGTCAATGGCACAGTCATATGGTCGATGAGGAGGGAGAGACCCAGCCCGAGACCTGCTGAAGACCTGACGAAGACCATGGTACTCAACCGGGACCTTGGTTAAATCGGCTGTCTCCTCCTGCAACACAGAACACAAAGAACCAGGAGACAAGGCAGAACCCAAACAAGATACATGACAAGACTGACTCCAGGCCAACACAGAATCTCCAGACCAATCAACGTGAGGATTGTGCTGTGCCAGCCAGGGATGCCCCAGGACTACAGGGGAACCCGGCGAGTCAAAAAGGTACAGCTCAATGGCCTCACGGTGATTGCCGGAAACGACAAGACTTACACAGGGAGTGATGTGGGTGATGGTGGAGAGAAGCTGACCAGCTAATGACCAGACAGAAATGGGGGAAGGGAGAGGAACGGCAGGAATGCCCCACTGTTTGGCAATGGCACGGTCTAGAAAGTTACCCTCGGCCCCTGAATCAAGCAAGGCAGAGGCCGAATTAGTGGATCCTTCATACTGGATGGTGATGGGCAACAGGGTGCGAGAGCGGGGGGAGTCTAGACAGGGAAAGGCGCCCACCAGGATCCCCCGGTTCACTGATGGGCCTTGGCTTTTAAAGGACACTTGACGGCAAAATGCCCTGGTTTTCCGCAGTAGAGGCATAGACCACGGGCAAGACGGTCCCTCTTTTCTTGAGGTGTAAGGCGCATACGACCCATTTGCATGGGCTCAGGTTCAGGTGAGGGAGGAGTAGAAGAGCTAGATTGTTGGAGGGGAAGGTCATTAACCCTCCAGGAGGAGTGAATGGACCGCCAGTGGCGGCGGCGGCGGAGGCGCCCCTCCACACGGAGTGCCAGGTTAATAAGGGTCTCAAGGTTATGGGGGAGCTCATGAGAAGAAAGCTCATCTTGGATCTCTTCGTTCAGGCCCTCAAAAAATCTGGAACGTAGGGCCCCCTCGTTCCAATCACAGGAGGCAGCTAGAGTTCTGAACTGGATTGCAAAGTCTGTGACGGAGTGGCCCTCCTGGGATAGTCGTGCCAAGCGGGCAGCCGCCTCATCACCCTGTGCAGACCGGTCAAAAAGTTTGATCATTTCCTCCCTGAAGTCCTCGAAAAAGTGGCAAAAGGGTGCCCTGGCATCCCAAACAGCGGTGCCCCACTCACGTGCTCTCCCAGTGAGCAGGGTCAAGACGTATGCCACCCTGGATGCCTCAGAGGCATATCGGCGGGGCTGTAGGGCAAAAACTAAGGCACACTGTGATAAAAAGGCCCGGCAGGAGTTGGGGTCCCCATCGTAGGGTGGAGGGTTGTTTGCATGGGGCTCTGGGTCATGATGGGGTGTGGTGGGGGAAGAAGAAGCTTGCCTGGGTACTGTGACGTTGTGCTGGAGCTCCTCAATTCGGGCATTGAGCTCGACCACTTGGGCAGTGAGCATCTCGACCTCTCTGGAGGTGGTGTTGAGCTGGGTGGCGTGCTGGCCCAAAAGTGCACCTTGTTGGGCGAGTGCATTGCGCATCTGGTCAGAACCTGCTGATTCCATCTTCTGACCGGGTCGTTCTGTCATACAAGTGTCAGTATAAAAAATCAGGAGGAATCAAATGCAGGGAAAAACAGAATTATTTATTACTGAAGTGGCCTGCAGAGGGGATATTATACAACAAAAAATTCTCAGCACAGGGTGCTGTAAATGCCACAGAAAAAGCACAAAATACTGGCAAAAAATAAATAAAGAAAGTTCAACAGAGGGCGCTCAGCGATCCAAAGTCGCCAGTCAAAAAGGGGCAAAAACGGAAGGTATAATTACAGGCAATACTAAGTGCTTCCAGCAGGAGGCGCACGGCAGTCCAACTCTCAGTCAAAAAACAGGAAATGGGTAACTCAGGTGAAGGGCAATATAAAGTGCTTCCAGCAGGAGGCGCACGGTGGTCCAACTCTCCAGTCAAACGGGAAACACAGCAGTATCAGCCGCCGAAGTGAAAGCGCCCGGGCGGGATACAAGGCGGCCAGAGAGGGAGAAGATCGCTGGTGGGCGGGATAGAAAAGGCTGAAGCAGGAAGTGGAGAGGGAAGCGTCTGCCACAACTGATAGCAGCGAGGGCGATCTGATAAAAGGGGAAAAAACAGGAAACAGTCCAAACCACAAAATCGAAATCAAAAAAAAACTGGCACTGGAGTCAAAAATGGATACAAGACAGGACACGATCTAAGAGGCCACCGCGTGAGGTAAACACACTAACGACCCGGTACAAGACAATGACAGAGAGGAGAATAAATAGGGAGACTCATAAGGCTAAGACTAGAGACAGGTGCGAATAATGAAATAATGATCTAATGAGTAACCTGATAAGTGGGTGGAGTGAGGCAGTGGAGCACATGGCGCGCTGTCAAAACAATGCCATGTGCTACGAGAAAACAAACACGAATGACTGTGACAACATGCAGGTGACAGACCATGACACTTTTAGCAAAGGTGGAACTTTTTTATTTCTTTACGACAAAAGAATAATGCTGGAAATGTTTCTGGATGAGGTATTTGTGTGATTTACACATTTAGCTGTATTCTGATCTGTCTTAAAGCATTACAGGTCAAAGCAATCCATTGTTACTTATTGTTTATTTATCAACATTTACAATAAGGCTCTTAAAGCACTGCTTTGATAAGTGTAGTGTTGTCATATTTCAAATACCTCAAGTAAAATAAAGTCATTTGTTTTATTTTTTACTGACAGTGTACTTGTATTTTTTTTAAGTTTCTATTTTAGGTTAAGATTAAGTGTAAAATAAAATCTACATGTGATGGACAGCTATTTAAGAAACAAATTTGCCATATTGTAAAGAAAAATAGTGTAAAATATGTAAATAAAAGGCTAAATAAAAATCTTTTTACCATATACTTTAATTTAACCTTTCAAAGCTTAAAAATACCTTTTTTTAAAAATGGGCAAAAAGTGTCTCTATGGCCTTAAAGATTATTTGGTAGTTTTACCAGTGCTATTGAAAAAGATTAATTGTCATTAAAGAAAAAATCGACCATACTTCCTTTTTTAGTGCAAATTCCTATACACGTAGCTTTGGGATTTAAGCAATCAAACCATTAAATCAGGTTTACACTTAAAAAAAGTGATTTCATAATAAAAATCTGATTTTTTTTTCAAAAGTAACCAACTAGTACTTTTTAAAAGAGTACTTTGTACTTTTACCTAATATTAGCATTATTTACTAAAAATTTTGTTATTTTAGCAGTGTAATAGTATTTTTACTTGAGTACAAAAAAGATTTCACAAGCATTTAGTGCAGGTTTATTATATTATCAATATATGATTAATAAATATTATTATTAATGTTTTTTATTTGTATCTATTCCTATGCAATGTTTTATGGGTTGCTGAGAATACATTTCAGGTCTTCAATACATAGCATGTCAGTCTTGAAAAAAAAAAAGGTGCTGGAATTGATTTTCATAAGGCTGTGCCTGTATGAACCCTGTCATATGTACATTTAACATTTATTTCAAGATTTGTCTGAAAGTGTAGGAATATGACATATAGCCTATATTTATAAGGTCCGAGCAGCATTTCCAGCTTTTTATGAATAGGCTACTATGAATACTTTAGATTTAAGTACAGCAGTTTTCTTTTTACTTTTTAAGAACAGCGCCATTTTTTAACGAACTTTTAAAAGCACATTCTAACTAAAATTTTTCTTTTATCTGCAAGCACAGTTAATGTTCAGACTATTTAAAATGTTTAAAGTGACTGACATTAATACATATTCTTAATAATAGGAAGTAATCTGCATCGTTTTTAAACTGTGCACACCTGTAGCTGCTTAACTAGGCCTATGACGCTATTTTTTAATACTGGTTAAAAAATAGCGTCGTAAGGTGGTACTTGGAGAGACGATTTTTTTCTAAGGTGGTACTTGGTGAAAAAAGTTTGAGAACCACTGACTTACTGCATTCACCATAAGGCAAAGTAGCACTAACTCGCACTAAACACTCGGTTTATGCTAGGTTTGTTGAATAAATCAGCAAACAATGCCAAAGAAATATGACAAAGAGATACTGTGGTGCCAGAAACTTGTATTATTGTCGGCTATAGTGAACGAGTCGTTCATAACGGAGATTCATTCACAAACAAATCGCTCCCTCCGTCAGTATGAGCAGTGAAAGCAGGAGAGGAGCTGTATTTCAGCACACGATTACATCAAATTTAACAGGGAGAGTGAATAGTACATTTCCATACACACAAACACAAGCTTTTTGTCATGAATGCCCGTGCGATAAGTGATCCATCAATGTAGAAAAGTGATGTCAAATAAAAATTTTCATCATTAAGGAAAACTCCCGATCATAGACATATGTGTATATCTATGTGTATACCCCCACCAACCCCCCAACCCCCCCCCCCCCCTCCCCCCCCCCCCCCCCCCGCCGCCTTCAACTGGGGGCCCCGTCGGTGATCCCTGCAGGGGGGCCTCCGCATTTTGCGCTACGCCACTGCTTCTATCCTGTTGAGTTATACTTCTGTAGACGCTGATTTATGGAGAAATCACACAAATGCTGAAGACCAAAATTAGTGCATGCAAAGTTATTCGACAATTGGACAATTCCCTGTGTTTAAAGATGAGATGACCTTCAGGTGTTTAAAGGTCAATAACGTTTTTGCCGCAATATCGTTTTGTTTGGATCAGATAAGTCTTGTTTCCACTGCATGTTGTGTAACCCTGCTGATCCTACACCACCCAACCCGCTCCGAGCTTTGATCAAACCGGCGACTCTCCGCATGGAAGTCGGTTGCTCTATCAAGGAGGCTAAAGACCATGGCCTTTAGCATCTGTCGCTAGAGCACCTTTAGAGGTCAGAGGAGTGTGGGGTGTACCTGCACAGCACTTACTTAGCTGGCCTTCACTACACTCACCCCCTAAACCTTGCTTCCATCTTGGTCATGGGACCAATGTAGCCCTGCTGGTCCTATGCCACCCAACCCACTCCAAGCTAGGATTGAACCGCTGACTCTCTGCATGGGTGTCGGTAGCTCTAACAAGAAGGCTAAAGACCATGGCCTCTAACATCTGTCGCTAGAGCACCTTTAGAGGTCAGAGGAGTGAGGTTTACCAACACAGCACTTAATATCTGGCCTCCGTTACACTCACGCCCCTAAACTTCACTTTCATCCGGGTCAATGCACCAATGTAACCCCGCCGGTCCTACACCACCCAACTCACTCCAAGCTGGGATCAAACCAGCTTATTTTCGCATGAGAGCCGGTTGCCATAGCCAAAGACCATAGCCTCTGGCATCTGAAGAAAGTTTGTTTAAGCATGACACAGATAGCTCTAATGATACAAAATGTAATTTTGCACCAATAAAATTGTGGCCAGTGAAAATAACAATGGAAAATCACTAGCCACAGTGGTTGGCGAGCGAAAAAAAAAAAAAAAAAAAAAAAAAAAAACATCTAGCCATGTATATCACATATTTTGAGTGTCTAGACCAGGGGTCTCAACTTCGCGGGCCGCGGGCCATTTGCGGCCCTCAGTGCAATATTTTGTGGCCCGCGCCGACCGCTGTACACTAACAGAATCAGCGGAGCGGTGAGAGAGAGCGCTCCCCGCTACGCTGATTCTATCCGTACACATCGGTCACTGGCATTCCCCGCCCGCCGTGTAAACAAAGGGGCGGGGATGCCGATGACGTCACCACGCACCCCGCCCCTTTGTTAGACGCTGTGACGGGCGGGAAGTGTTTAGGAGGGAACTCGCGCCGTCCAGAACCAAGGTAAGCTGTTCCTGCCCCTGCCTGCCACTTAGCTACCTATCTGCAGCCTGCCACCTACCTAGCTACAGCCTGCATCTTATATATATTATAGGTAGATACAGACTGGTACAGACTGATGTGACTGGAGTGGGGTAGGGGTGTTTTATTTATACATATATAAGCCTTTTTTTTAGGTGAGGGCAGGCACGTGCACACAGGGCTCAACCTGTGCAGTGCACATGCCCTTTTTAGTCTTGGATAGAAAGTGCGCTTCCAAAAAGATCAAAAGTGCCCCCGCGACGCGGCACACCTTCGTTCCCGCCCTTCAGTAGGCGCGCGACAACACCGCTCTTGAGTACGCGCGCGACAACACAGCTAATCAGTACGCGCGCGATAACACCGCTTTTCAGTACGCGTGCATCCACTCTGCAGATCTGCACCAATCCCCCCCCCCCCCCCATCCCCCCCCGCTCTTCCAAAAATTTATCCTGCTCATGCCCTTTGGACGGTCTCTGCACGGGCCTGGGTAAGGGAATGGAAGTTTTGAGTGAGTTCCCCCAAGCCATTTTGAGGGTTTCAACTGCTTCCGCTCTAAAGCCAAATGAGGTTCAGATTTGTGAAAAGAAGCACTGTCAAGTCTCTGGCAGCAAGGAGTAGGCAAAAGATGCCATGTTCAGAAGAACTGTTCATAATCTTCACTCAATGTTCTATTAATGTTCAGGACACTTCATGTTCAGAAGAAATAATTAAAACTGTTAATAATGACATTTGAGGACTTTTTTTTTTTTTGTGAAATCCCTTATGCGGCCCAGCCTCACCCAGACTTTGCCTCCTGCGGCCCCCAGGTAAATTGAGTTTGAGACCCCTGGTCTAGACCAAAGATGCCAAAATTTATTGCCCTTTGTTTCCTTTGATTTGGTCAGCCAGAGGGAAAATGATTGGGAAGGGTTGGGAAATGCCTTTAACAGAGATTCTCATTTCTATTTTAATGTAAACTTTTGTTTGATTGTTTTATTGTTAAGCTACAAAAAAGCAAACTGAAATTAAATGTTTCAATTAAATGTTGTAAATGAATCAGATTTTTTAAAAATGTCACTTAACGAATAGGGGACAAAGCAGAAGACATCTGCGTGCAAATTAAGGCAGGTTCAGCATGACTAGTGTATTCGTTTGTAATAAATATTGTAATATGTTCGTTAAAATAATATACATTTTCAAAAATATATAATGCATTAGTAAATATAAAGTATTTTTTCCTATTTATTTATAAATATTATGAAATATATTAGATAATTGCACATAGCAACTTTCTACGGTTGGCTATGCTGTTGTTGGTGTAGTGATGACGTATTGGTGACGTACGTAATACTGTTTCCGGGTCCAAGCCGCCACTCATTTGAGTTGAGAAATTATTTGTTTATGATCACTTTTAATTCATATCACACATTAAAGTTAATTTTATATAAAGTCTGGCCATCGGATATTATGGACATATATATTGCAATCGCGATCTTCGAAAGGATTAAATCGCTATGTAAACGTTTATAATTACCACTTCATGAGTCTCCCCATGCATTTGAATAGAGCGTTTGGACCCGGAAGCCGTTTTGACGACCCACTTAACAAGCGGATATTTACTTTCGACTCTCAATTAAGCTTGGATTTTGGCCCTTCATAGAAAAAAGTTTGGGCACCCCTGGCCTAGAGTAATCTTTCCAGTATAACAATAAAACATTGATTATGAATTAAATTGGACAAACACATTCCATCAGTCTTAACGTTGGTCATTCATTCGAACCCTCCCCCGGCTCATTTTGTCAGCTGACATTGATTATTGAACAAACCAAAAGTATAAAAATTGTAGATTCAGTGCATTTAATTGTGATACCTGTTCGTTCTGTGTTAGAAGCCCATGACAGCGGAAGTTAAAGCCAGGAGAGGGTTTGTGGTGCCAGCGGGTACAGCTTGTGCTCATTAACTCTGTTACTCAGAGGCTTTAAGAGGCTGGCAGAAGCACATCCACATTTCACAGCCCTCAAAACTGTCTTCGCAATCTCTCTCTCTCTGCTAATTTCTGGAGAAGTCATAAGGACAATCAAAATATTTTCTAATACATTTTAACATACCTACATACTTAAAATTAAATAAAATAATAACAATAATAAATGAATGAATAAATAAATAAAACTAATTAATAATATTTAAATAAATGATATTTCCTTACTCCCACCAAAACAGATAAAAAAACCTATATTTGCGTAGATATTTATAATTTGTCTCTAAAGTATTATTTTGATGGTTGAATATATTTATATTAAAAATCAATATTAATAAAGGGACTAAGCCAAAAATAATTGAATGAATATATATATATATATATATATATATATATATATATATATATATATATATATATATATATATATATATATATATATATATATATATATATATAAGCAATATCACTCAAGTAGCAGTGTGCTATGGCTGTATATCAGCACTGGAGTCTCATATTGCTTTATACAACAGTTCGACAGCACAATCTTGTACATAAAAAAGAAAATCAAACACAGAGAGTCTAAAACCCTTTTGTATTAGTACTTTCTTCCACCATTCATTCACATCTACAGCTGATGACAGAATAGTAGAAGCCGTTAATAATTCACCATTGTCACTTTAGAGCTAGTATTTGAATGATTCTCTATAGCGTAATGTGAAGCGGCGCTTCTGGTGTGTAACCCCCTTAAAGTGATGACAAAACAGCAAATTTTGATCACATTTTAAGATTATAAGGCTGATTGTGACATAAAATGCCATTTGTCTACAGAGATTTCCCACCAGACTGCTGTTGTGTTTGCGATAAGGAGGGACAAGGCTGAATCCAGCTTTTTATAAAAATTTTTACTTTATTTTTTATTTTATTCTTATGGACTCTATCCGGTCCACCTTAAAACCATGAGGCTTCCGTTTTTCAGCTTTTTAATTCGTGCTAAAGACAACACAATGAGCAAGGGCTTATTATCCGGTTCTGGCACCATCTTGTGGATAGAAAACGTCAACTGTCGCCGATGAGACAGTTGATGCTTAAAATGTAAGCCGCCGCCGCTGTCTCTCAGAAATTGTAAATATTTTAAAATAGGCACTATTCTTGCAAATAAACTGCATAGTTGCAATCTAAACAACTACATTCTCGACTAAAAAAGCCTAAAAAGTATATTTTGTTGTGTAACAGCAGTAATATTTGTCAAACTGTAGTGTCTACTTGTTACTGGCTGTATGTAGGCGGAGTAATACACTAAGGGTAAAGAGGCTATACGGACGCTGATATTACTTAAATATATCATTTATTCATTTTCTTGTCGGCTTAGTCCCTTTATTAATCCGGGGTCGCCACAGCGGAATGAACCGCCATCTTATCCAGCAAGTTTTACGCAGCAGATGCCCTTCCAGCCACAACCCATTTCTGGGAAACATCCATTCCACACACACACACTCATACACTACTGACAATTTAGCCTACCCAATTCACCTGTACCGCATGTCTTTGGACTGTGGGAGAAACCGAACGCAGGGAGAACATGCAAACTCCACACAGAAACGCCAACTGAGCCGAGGCTCAAACCAGCGACCCAGCGACCTTCTTGCTGTGAGGCGACAGCACTACCTACTGCGCCACTGCTTCGCCCTAAATATAAATATATTAATATAAATATATATAATTAATAATAATGATAATAATAATAATAATAATAATAATATAACAATAGTAGTAATAATGATGATAACAAATAATTAAACTCTTCTTAACTCCCACCATAACATTAAAACAGCTATATTTGTGTAGGTATTCATAATCTGTACAGTTGTAATATACAGTTTTTAAAGTATTATATTCATGGATTTATTCTGAATCATTTTAGTTTTTTTAATGACAAATACTTTCATTTATCTTTTAAGGTCGGAAGTTTTTATTCATTCATTTTCTCTTCAGATAAGTCCCTACATTAATTTGGGTTAGCCACAGTGGAATGAACTATCAACTTATCCAGCATATGTTTTACATAGCAGATGCCCTTGCAGCTGCAACCCATAACTGAAAAACACCCTTACATTCTCATTCACAGACATACACTATGGACAATTTAGTTTATCTAATTCACCTATAGCACATGTCTTTGGACTTGTGGGAGAAAACGGGGAACCCGGCGAAAACCAGCGTAAACCTACATAGAAATGCCAACTTACCCAGTCGAGGCTCGACCCAGCAACCTTCTTGCTATGTGTTAGTCAAAATTATTAGCCCTACTGTTCATTTTTTCAAGTATTTCCCTAATGATGTTTAACAGAGCAAGGAAATGTTCACAGTATTTCCTATTAAATTGTTTCTTCTGGAGAAAGTCTTATTTTTTACTTCGGCTAGAATAAAAGCAATTTTTATATAAACCAAACACTTTCAATAGTCAATATTATTAGCCCTCTTAAGCAATATTTCTTGATTGTCTACAGAACAAACCATCGTTATACATTGACTTGCCTAATTAACCTAATTAACCTCCTTTAAATGTCGTCATGGCAAAGTAAAAAAGTCAATTATTAGAAATTAATTATTAAATATATTATGTTTAGAATTTTTTTTCTGTTAAACAGAAAATGGGGGAAAAATATATAGGGGGGGCTTATAATTCAGGAGGGATAATAATTCTGACTTCAACTGTACATATATTCCTGTGCATTCTCTGGATAGGACAAATCATAAGAGTCATAAGCCTAAGACCACTTTCCATTTATTCCCTTAAGAGCTTTCACCATCAGACAGGCCATTGCTCTTTAAATGCTCTCTGAATGTGTCACCTCTTAAAGGGCCATAAGAGGAAATGCATATTTAAGAAAAATGATTTCTAGCAGCGAATGAATCCCCATAAAGTATTGCAGCAGTCAGACGTGTTTCATGGATCTAATTACGATGAACAGAGCGGACTAAGCACCACAACACCTCTGCTGTGTCAGAGATTCTGTCAGGTTGAATATTTATGCTGGTGTCAAGAGATGTGAAACACTGCCATCTCCTGTAGCAGCGAGTCCCATTTAGACATCATCGGCCAGCAATACAAAGAGCGATAACAGAGCACTATCGTTTGGACTGGCTGTGGAAACAACTGCAGAATTGATATCTGTTGACCTAAGCAGAGACAAATAGCTTTATATATATATATATATATATATATATATATATATATATATTGATGGTGGTATAGCAGGGGTTCCCAAACTTTTCAACCCCCGAGCCCTAAAATAACATTGCAGTGACTCGCGATCCCAAAACTCCTCTTACAAATATGCAGATTGTAGTAGGTAGTGGGTGTAGTAGGTAGTGCTGTCGCCCCACAGCAAGAAGGTCGCTGGGTTGCAGGTTCGAGCCTCGGCTGGGTCAGTTGGCGTTTCTGTGTGGAGCTTGCATGTTCTCCCTGCATTCATGTGGGTTTCCTCCGGGTACTCCGGTTTCCCCCACAGTACAAAGACATGCGGTATAGGTGAATTGGGTAGGCTATATTGTCCATAGTGTGTGTGTGTGTGTGTGTGTGAATGAGTGTGTGCCGATGTTTCCCAGAGATGGGTTGCGGCTGGACGTTGCGCTGCGTAAAAACGTGCTGGATAAGTTGGCGGTTCGTTCCGCTGTGGCGACCGCGGATTAACAAAGGGACTAAGTCGAAAAGAAAATGAATGAATGATTGAATGGTTGTGTGGTGAACACTGTTTTCAGCACAATTCTTGGTTTATTTTGGAGACCCTCCCTCTGAAATCATTCTCATTGTTCAGTTGTGGCTGTATTTATTTTTTTTAAATGTATTTGATTGCCATAAAGATGTCAGAAAGTTTAATCTGGTGCTTTAAAATAAATCCGCAGCAGCTGACGTTATTCTGCAGAGTGACTTGTTAATCAAACGTAAACACACCAATGCTATAAAAGAAATAATTTAAAGGTTTTCATTTGCATGTAATATTGTATTATCATGTATACAACTTACAATAAATATAAATATTTTATCCAGTAAATATTATAACAAATAAATAACAAGTATTCAGAAGCATCAGAATACTGTAGCTACTAGCTAACAATGTTTATATATTATACTATATACTGTACTACGCCTGGCTTATCTGCCTCAGAGGTAACTTACCTGAACTGTTTCCATACTGCTCTTATCAAATGTCCAATCTGCATCATTCTCATGATCACTAAAGCCCATCTCACCCTCACTTTTATCTGCAGAAAGAGCCAGTTCTGTCATTTTCTTCTTTTACTTACCATAGAACATGGTGGTGCTCGCTAATACACTGTTCCCTGTATTTATATCTATTCAAAAGTAGCATTGCCATGCCATTACAACTAGATTTCATCCAGAATTCAAATGCTATTAACCTACAACTAATCAACATTATATTACTAGCATTCATGTTGTTATTGTTACAACTTAAAAGTTCACAGCTGACCTTGCTAGTTAGCTAACCCATTGCAATATTGCAGGTTCCACTATTGCACAGTGTTGAAATTTGGCAACACATACAGTTAATCGATTTACAAAAAAAACGAATTTGATAATAAAATTTGAGTTGTGAATATGTCATCATAACTTACTGGAGGTGATGTTTCAGATTGATTTGTGGATCTGACATAATTTGATCCTTGTTTTTATTAACTCTTACATTTGCATTCAGCATTTACTCAGAATAAATGCCAGTCTGCCAGAAATCGCGCCACAGAAAAACACTGCATGTCATGTGACTTAACCAAAGCACATCATTGGCTAAAGATCTTCTTTTTCCAACAAAAAATTAAAAATAAAAATAAATAAATAAATAAATAAATAAAATAAAAAAAAAATAAATAAAATAAAATAGAACGTTGGTCTTAAAGAATCAGTAAAAAGGAAATTAACTTAAATAACAAATAACTTAAATACGGCAACACCATGCTGTAGAGGGTTAAGGAAAATAAAATTATTTTGAACTTCCCAATGAAAGAAATAAAATGTTTTACAGTTGTCACAAAAATATGAAGCAGAAAACAATGTGTTCAACATTGATAGAAACAAGAACATGCCCAGACACAACTATTAATAGATTGTTTTAGATATTATTATATTTTTATATCAGTTATCATATGGTTATATCAAAGTAAAACGATTTCTGTATGATACTAAAGCCTGATGCTGGAAAGTTTTGACTCACAAGATTAACGTACATTTTGAAATATAGCTGCATTTATTACATTAAAATAACCTGTAAAATTTCAATAATGGTATTTAATGGTAATAATGTTTACAGTATTACAATTATTATTATTATTATTATTATTATTATTATTATTATTATCATCATCATCATCATTATTATATGCATGCTTTGTGAGCAGAGGAGGCTTTTTTAACAAAAACTATAAACATTTACATGTACTGTACGAATGTCATGACAAGAAAATATTTGCATTAATAAACCCTACTAACATTTTCAAGCAGTACAGTACATTTTTAACTAGAATTGTACATTTCCTAAAGGAAATGTGAATGGGGTTTGCGTGGCAAATCGATGGGGTACAATGTATTTGTTTTGGTTGCTAGGGTGTTCTGAATAGTTGCTAGGGTGTTCTGAGTGGTTGCTAGGTGGTTGCTAAGGTGTTGCTAGGCGGTTGCTAGGGTGTCCTGAGTGGTTGCTAGGTGGTTGCTAAGGTGTTGCTAGGTGGTTGCTAAGGTGTCCTAAGTGGTTGCTAGGTGGTTGCTAAGGTGTTGTTAGGCGGTTGCTAGGGTGTCCTGAGTGGTTGCTAGGTGGTTGCTAGCGTGTTGCTAGGCGGTTGCTAAGGTGTCCTAAGTGGTTGCTAGGTGGTTGCTAAGGTGTTGCTAGGTGGTTGCTAGGGTATTCTAAGTGGTTGCTAAGGCGTTGCTAGGCGGTTGCTAGGGTGTCCTGAGTGGTTGCTAGGTGGTTGCTAAGGTGTTGCTAAGTGGTTGCTAAGGTGTTCTGAGTGGTTGCTAGGCGGTTGCTAAGGTGTTGCTAGGCGGTTGCTAAGGTGTCCTGAGTGGTTGCTAGGTGGTTGCTAAGGTGTTGCTAGGTGGTTGCTAGGGTGTTCTGAGTGGTTGCTAGGTGGTTGCTAAGGTGTTGCTAGGCGGTTGCTAAGGTGTCCTAAGTGGTTGCTAGGTGGTTGCTAAGGTGTTGCTAGGCGGTTGCTAGGGTGTCCTGAGTGGTTGCTAGGTGGTTGCTAAGGTGTTGCTAGGTGGTTGCTAAGGTGTTCTGAGTGGTTGCTAGGCGGTTGCTAAGGTGTTGCTAGGCGGTTGCTAAGGTGTCCTGAGTGGTTGCTAGGTGGTTGCTAAGGTGTTGCTAGGTGGTTGCTAGGGTGTTCTGAGTGGTTGCTAAGGTGTTGCTAGGCGGTTGCTAAGGTGTCCTAAGTGGTTGCTAGGTGGTTGCTAAGGTGTTGCTAGGTGGTTGCTAGGGTATTATGAGTGGTTGCTAAGGCGTTGCTAGGTGGTTGCTAGGGTGTCCTGAGTGGTCGCTAGGCCCTTACTAAGGCGTTACTAGGCAGTTGCTAGGTGGTTGCTAGGCGGTTGCTAGGGTAATTTGGGTGGTTGCTAGGCAGTTGCTAGGGTACCCTAGGTGGTTACTAGGCAAGCCTCACA
Organism: Danio rerio; assembly: GCF_052040795.2. Classification (NCBI taxonomy): domain Eukaryota; kingdom Metazoa; phylum Chordata; class Actinopteri; order Cypriniformes; family Danionidae; genus Danio; species Danio rerio. Next base: position 71,907,183 of record NC_141025.1, read on the forward strand.
TACTTGCCTGATGAAATATTTATTCTTAGTAAGCATTTCTAGCAAGTTACAGTACATGGCTAGTCAATATTAGCATGTAGCTAGTCACTGCTAGCATGTGTAGCATATAGGAAGTTCCGTTTGCTAGCATGAGTCAAATGAGCCAATCCCCAAGTCTCTACGATGTTCCGATGCTGAGATATAGCTGTTGATGAACGGTTGCTAGGGTACTCTGTTTTGTTGCTATGGGCGAGGTTGCAGAGTGAACTTGAATGTGGTTGGCTGTCCAAGTCAAATGAGCCAAACCCCAAGTCAATAGGACACTGCTAAGCAAAGATATGCATGTCGGGCAGTTATAATGGCAGTCTATGGGACCAGTTTGGGGGCGTGGCTTGTGAGATTCATTATCATATTGAGATGCTCATTGGTTGTCTGAGTCAGATGAGCCATCCCCCAAGCCAATAGGACACTGCTAAGCAAAGATATGCATGTACGGCAGTAACAATGGCAGTCTATGGGACCAGTTTGGGGGCGTGGCTTGTGAGATTCATTATCATATTGAGATGCTGATTGGTTGTCTGAGTCAGATGAGCCATCCCCCAAGCCAATAGGACACTGCTAAGCAAAGATATGCATGTAGGGCAGTTATAATGGCAGTCTATGGGACCAGTTTGGGGGCGTGGCTTGTGAGCTTCATTATCATATTGCGATGCTGATTGGTTGTCTGAGTCAGATGAGCCCACCCCCATGTCTCTATGACACTCCTATGTAATGTTATAGATGTGTGACCTTTATAATGGAAGTCAATGGGATGTGCAATGGGACATCCCACCCCATGTTAAGTCAATGGGGCACTTATTAGGGGTCTTTAAGTGGTTTGGGGGGGCGTGGCTTGTGAGCTTCAAAATCATATTGAGATGCTGATTGGTTGCCTCAGTCAAATAAGCCTACCCTCAAGTCTGTATGACAGTGCTATGTAATGTGATTGACATGTGAGTCAAGAAATGAATGGGAGTCAATGGGCAATGTAAAGTCAATGGGGACCCCTTTGGGACGTCCTAGCACCCCAGGGGTACAACTTATACCCCTTGTTGGGGTATGTTCTCATACAGGCTGCAACCCCCTACAGATGTTGCGAATCCCATATTTCTACGAATTTCACACTTGGCGCTATAACGCTTTAAAGGTCGTCCCATTTCGCGGGGGCGTTAGTGCTGTTCTAGAAAAATGAATGGGAGTCAATGGGGCCAATGTAAGTCAATGGGAGCACTTTGGGACGTCCTAGAGCCCCAGGGGTGCAACTTTTACCCCCTTGCAAGGTATGTTCTCACTTAGGCTGCAACCCTCTACAGATGCTGTGAATCCCATATTTCTATGAAATTCACACGCGGTGCTGCGAGTCGTCAAAGTTCGGCTCAATGTTAAGTCTATGGGATTTTTGGGGGGGTTTTTTGGCCCCTGCGGGGCCAAAAAACCCCCCACCCCTTATAAAAGTCATAGCACACCATTCCCGATAAGACCGCACGATTTGAGCCCACTTTCAAGGGTCTGGGACGAAAGCTGCGGGACTAGTTACGCGCCGAAAAATGGTACGGAAGAAGGAAGAAGAAGAATAATAAGCCAGCACAATTGTAAGAATGGACTTTGCCTATGGCAAACCCCATTAATTACATTAGGTCTCTATCGCCATCTCTGGCAGCAACCCGTTCTCATCACGTCGAGTTCAAATAACACGACTTTTTACTTTCTTTTGCGTGTAACACTCCTGCAATTCAGTTTAGCACAGGCTAACATGAAAATGCGTGTAATTTAAGACGCATGCGTGGATACGACTTCTTTAGATGACAAGTGTGGAGGAAAACATGTAAAAAAAAACAAAAAAAAAAACGTCATGAGCAGGTAAGTTTCAGGTCTGCTCATTGGCGTTGTTCTCTGTTGCTTCCCATAACTTTACAACGTTGAAGTAATTTGTTTTGACCATATGTAATTTCGTAGAAGTCATTAAATGCTCATGTAGATTTGTTAGATTTGAGGAAGCTGACAATCAACAGCATTCAATCGATAGCCTGTATGTTTTTGTGCGTTTACAGACAAGCTATAAACCTGAATTTTCCCGCAAAATTCAGCAAGACACCTTAAAACATTTTAATAACTTTAAAGGGGCAGCAGAAGACAGTAAAAAACAATATAAAGTACTAAATAATTGCATTTTAAAACAGCAGTGAGATTATTTCTAGAAATATTGAAAATTGAGACTTTCCTGGTTTTTGGTTGTTTGATGACAGTCACAGATGAACCTGATTACACCACCAGAACACCTGAATTAATTTAAAGGGATAGTTCACCCAAAAAATTACATATAGTTCAACACAAAACACATTAGGCCTACTCTGGGGAAAAAATGCTACTTTTCCCCCAGCATTCTTCAGTAGCCTACAGTACACTACCTGACAAATGTCTTGTTGCTAATATCTAAGTTTTAGAAACAACAATTAATAACTTGACATCTAGTTGATCATTTGGTATCAGAAGTGGCTTATATAAAAGGCAAAGGCCTCTAGATTATGCTTATTTTACCATTTCTGTGAGAATAGATTGGGTCTATGCAGGTACAAATAGGTTTTTGTGATGATTAGGATGCAGTTCAACAGATGATTCATCAGAAAAATCTACCTTCTGCCACTTTTCCAAATGATCAACTATAGAAGTCAAGTTATTATTTGTTGCTCCTACATCTGGGATCAGTGACAAGACTTTTATCAGGTAGTGTATATCTCACATTGTACTCAAAAGAAGAAAGAAACTCAAACAGGTTTGGAACATGGTGAGGAGTAAATAATGGCAAAGTTTTCATTTTAGCATAATTTTTAGTACTATCCCTTTAAGAAATTACTTTGTACATCCAGGACCACCACCAAAACTAAACACACTGGTTAAAAGAAATTGCAAACAAAAAAAAAATGAGTTAAACGATGAATAGACTTAAATATTTTAACTATTTGGCTGATTAATTAATCAAAAGATTAAAAAAAAAACAATGTTTTTATTGTTGACCATAAAAACTCCATATGAGGCTTACAGAGAATTTTTTGAGGATTGCTCCCAGAAATTATCCTTTAACATGAAGATCAGATGAAACGCATGAAGAAGGTTCTTTTTTATCCACACAAAATACTCCAATGTCTGTATTCAAAGAGTTTATAATACTATGTCCAAGTCTCCTCTTTGCATCAGAAGCGTAGCTGCCGTGATTCTTCTTTGATTTGCTTGATTTATATTTCCTCACGCAGTTATTTCGTCCAAAGTAGCACATTGTGCAGCACCAGAGCAAACGTCAATGAGTAAACAGGCGTCAGTGTGTTTGTCCGCCAGCTGGTGGCGCTGTTGCATAGGTTAGAGTCGCAGCAGTGGATGTTCACTCCCGGCAGCTCCTCCGTGTGGCAGTGTCGAGCTGTGGCGCATCCGCTGGTCAGCATCACTCCCAGAGCAACTGCACAAACACACACAACCATAAACCACACATGCAATCGACCGATTTCACTCAAAGGCATGGTTGTAATGATGGTTGCAAGACAACTACTGAGTTGGTAGTTCTAAAACCTGGACGAAAAGCATTTGTGAGATCTGAGTTCATAGGTTAAAGGTATAGTCCACCCAAAAATGAAAATTCTTCCAATGATGACAATTTCTCATTCACCAGCATTTGTTTTTGAGTCTACCACTATGCAGACTGCTTTTTGAGTGTGTGTAAATGGTGAGAATTTTTTTATTTTTGTAGGAACTGTCCCTTTTTTTTTAACTTTTTTATTTTTATTTTTTAACTGTATTTTACTGACAATTTTGGATTTATGAGTAGAAGTAAAGGATTTGTTTATTCCAGAATGAACATTTTCTGATGATAAAAAGAAGTATTGACTAAAGCACGTGTGTGGTGTTGTGGATATACTTGCATCATGACACCAATAAAGGGCAAATAACTTGCATTTCTATGTACATGTGTACATATAATTGCCGTAGAATCATAAGCTGTTTGCTTTTTATTTTCTAAATAATAGTAAAATAGGATTTTTGTTCCTTAAAACAAGCCACAATTAAAATGTTGCTGCATTGGCTGCTTTATTTTGAATTGTTTACAAGTAACTGTTATTTTTTATAATATGTAAAATGTTTGTTTATTTTAAATTGGGATGCTTTTCTGAAAAAAAAAAGAGTTTATTTTCTAGATTAATTGTCCTTTCTTCATGCACTTGCTTAACATTTAATGCTTTATTGTTTATTTTTTGAGTTGTGCATGGACATAAATAAAGGTTTTGCTCAAATCTGTATAGAGCCATTGGTGTGTGTGTTTGTGTGTGTGTGTGTGTGTGTGTGTCTGTGTGTGTGTGTGTGTGTGTGTGTGTGTGTGTGTGTGTGTGTTTGTGTGTGTGTTTGTGTGTGTGTTTGTGTGTGTGTGTGTGTGTGTGTGTGTGTGTGTGTGTGTGTGTGTGTATATATACACACACACACACACACACACACACACACATATATATATATATATATATATATATATATATATATAGGCATTTGTAGCTCTGCCTTTTTTTGAAAAGAGCACAGTCACATTTAAATTTAAAGTGACAGTCACCAAAATGACACGATTGGGATCAAAGCCTAAAAGGGGCAGTTTCAAAGAGTTCTAAATTATTATTTATGGGGTATTTTGAGATGAAACTTCACATACACACTCTAGTGCAGCGGTCACCAATCTCGTTCCTGGAGCAGTGGAGAAGCGTCGCTGGATTTTCAATAATTGGAAATCCGGCAACCGCAATAATCAAACTCTTGGGAACAACTGTAGTCGGAACCAAAGTTCACAGTTCTGTGTTCTCTGAACATCTCTCAAGCGGTGGACTACTACATTCTGATTGCTTGCCGCCGAACCACGTCATAGCTCATACCATAAAGTTGACTTGATTTCAACTCTCCTCGACGCCCAAACCGGAGAAGACGCGCCACGCTGTTTCTCGTCTTCGGTTCTCGTTAAAAAAGAATGACTTCTGCTACTTTGACGCTCTCGCCGGTTTCGGTTTGCGATGGCTCCTCAGTTTGTAAAGGCTTCCCCGCGTTGTCGCTCCACCCCGCCCCCTTTCCCGCTCCTTAGTTTGTGATCGCTCCTCAGTTTGAGAAGGCTTCCCCGCGTTGTCGCTCAACCCCGCTCCTCAATTTGTGATCGCTTCCCCGCGTTGTCGTTGTCTCTGCAGGGTTTAGCTCTAACTTGCCTCAACACACCTGCTTGGGTGTTTCTTGATTAGCTTGTTCAGGTGTGTTTGATTAGGGTTGGGGTAAAATCTGCAGGACACTGGACCTCCAGAAACAAGTTTGGTGATCCCTGCTCTAGAGACATCCGAGACTTATTTTACAGCTTGTAAAAAAAAGCAAAATAGGACCTTTTTTAAACATCATTGCTTTTCATCAGTGGTGAGGTGTGCTTTTTGTATGTGATGTCTTTCTGATCACAAAAGGTTACACAAAGGACCCAGAGATCTTGACCACAACAATAAATGTCACGTGCATGAAACCCATGAATAAATGTCCTGTACATTGAGGGAGAAATGTTGCAGATTTAAGGCGATAAAACATAATTGGAGTTAATAAATAGGGATACCAAATGCAAATGTTTTGTCTCATTTAAAGGTGTGCTTTGAAGGATGTTGTAGAGCTGCACAATTAATCGAAAAAAGATTGCGATCTAGATTCAACCCCCTAGACCAGAGGTCACCAATCTCGATCCTGGAGGGCCGGTGTCCCTGCAGGGTTTAGCTCCAACTTGCCTCAATGAACCAGCCTGGATGTTTCAAGTATACCAAGTAAGACCTTGATTAGCTTGTTCAGGTGTGTTTTATTAGGGTTGGAACAAAAATCGGCAGGACACCGGCCCTCCAGGAACAAGTTTGGTGACCCCTGCCATTTCTTTACCTAGAAATGTCCTTTTTGTCTTCATATAATGCTGTATTCGCAGCTGGGAAATCACACATGACGTGAGCTGCTGAAGCGCGCGCATCTACTTTAGTGAACAGAACATATTATTATTGTTGTTTTACCATATGTTTGAGAAAAAACAATAATAATTGCAGACTCATATTAACCTTTTTTTACATCTACAGAGAAAATCGTGATCTTTATTTTAAGCAAAAAAATTGCGATTCTTATTTTAGCCAGAATCGTGCAGCTCTAGTGTGTTGCCATGTTGGACACAAGAATTGTGGCAAACATAGTGGAATGTCTTTCCTATTAGCAAAATATAAAATTATAAAACCGTGATCCTATATGTCTAAACCACTGTACATTGTTTACATCTGTTTCATTACTCAAATCAGTTTTATATATTGTTTACTTTCATAGATATTTATATACTTACATTTTATAATCAATCAGTTCTGTGTATATATGTGTATGTCGTGTATGATGTGTATGTTGTGTGTATGACTTCACTGTGGACGGCAAAGTAAGAATCTCATTGTACAGGGAAACGTGTTTCCTTACTGTGCACATGACAATAAACAGTTGAATTGAATTGAATTAATAGTTTACACAAAGATTGCACAGAGACTGAGCAGAGTGTTCGCAGAGTGTTAGGATCATAACTGAGATATACTTTGAGCTTTATTGTACAATGCATAGCTATTAAAATCACAAAGAATTACCTAAAATTTTTATAGTTACTACCAGCCCCTATCTAGTTTATCAAGATACAGTCAAAGACACCACTGAAAACATAGTTTACCCAAAAATGAAAATTACCTAATTTATTTGTTCTTATGTGGTTGTGTGTGTGTGTGTGTGTGTGTGTGTGTGTGTGTGTGTGTGTGTGTGTGTTAACCTTTTCAAGTTTCTTTCTTCTGTTGAACAACATATGAATGAAACTTAGTGGTTTATTTATAAACAAATTTCGAGAGGATCACGTGCTTATAATTGTTCACAGCTGTTCCAACTTTAGCTAATGACTAATTATCCTATCAGACGATCCTTAAATAACTATAAATAACCAGACTTTTCTCATCTCAATATCTTCGTCTTGAAGAACCCCCACCCCCCACCCAACCCTACTCCCTACTTTCCCTCCTTTCAAACGGGTGACACGGTGGCCAGTGATTAACGCTGTTGCCTCACAGCAAGAATGCCCCTGGTTTAATCCCCTTATAACCAGGTGACATTTTTGTGCGGATTTTTTGCTCGTTCTCCCCGTGGTCGTGTGGGTTTTTCCCGGGTCCTCCGGTTTCCTCCCACAGTTCAAAAACAAGCACTCTAAACAATTAATCTAAAATATTTTAGTCAAACTCTGAGTACACCTTCTCAGCATCCATATCCGACACTTAGCTACTATAAGCAGGAGGGGGAGTCATCGAGATCTACCTGAGCTCAAACTCCCCTCTCGCCTTGCAACAGGAGGGAGCCCAGGGCTCGAGGATCTTATTAGCTCAGGGCTCTCTCCCGGGACAGCACGCCAAACAAGCTTTATTATCAATCATCAGCTAAGTGTGAACTCTTGAAAACAGGTTTTGAACAAGTGAATGCTGAGTAAATGGTGATTTTTAATTTTGGAGTGAATTACCCCTTAAGGGTCTGTTTACCCAGAAACAAACCGACCCACAGAAGTCAGTATGTCAATAACACTATAAACTATATGTATTCATTCACTAGAACAGTATTATTGCTTGTCAAACAGACAATTAAGGCAGATATATATCCAAGAATAGCAACACAAAAATATATATATATATATCAAGAACAAAAAAAAAGAGAGATGTCAGATTTATTGTTAATCGCTGTTGATAGATTCCAACTTATCTTAAAGCCAGAGCATTCATGTAACTAAAAGAAAAAAGATCTTGCCATATACTGCAGTAAACCCCAGAGCGTGATGACTGAGTCATGTGACAGGTCTGAGAGCGGCAGAGCTGGCTCAACTTGTGAAAGTGGATAACTCTGGAGGATTACGGCTGGCCGATGATCCAACACACACACAGAGAGAGAGAAATCCCTGATGATCGCTGTCTAAATGCTCTTATCAGCCTTATCAATTTGACTGATTTGCTTGCCACCTATCAGGAGGACTGTTTGTTTGAGAGACTGACTGTATTCTGTCAATGCCATTTGGGTTTGTTGTCAATGCCATTTTGGGTTTGTAGGTTTGGGTTTATTGTGCGCTCATTTTTGCAATTGTTTTAGAACTTCAGATTCAGTTGCCTATGGGAAAAATGACTAGAAATAATAAACGGCAGAAACGGTCAGACTACTTGCTTTATAAGTGTGTTCATGATAATAAGTAGAATAATTGCAACATCTTGCAGAGAGTGGCAGGTTCGATCATAGCCTGGAGCTGGATGGGTGCAATAGCACCGGTGGGTTACATTTGGGGGCTCGTTCGGGATGGCAGTGGGGTTTAGGGGGTGAGTGTAATGGAGGCCAGCTAGTGAAGTGCTATACAGGTAAACCTCTCTCATCTGACCCCTAAAGGTGCTCTAGTGACAGACGCTAAAGGCCATGGACTTTAACCTCCTTGTTACAGCAACCTGACTCCCATGTGGAGAGTTGCTGGTTCAATCCCAGATCTGAGGGGGTTTGGGTGGTGTAGGACCGGCAGGGTTACATTAGTGCCGTGACCCAGATGGGAGTGAGGTTCAGGGGGTGAGTGTAACGGAGGCCAGCTAGTGAAGTGCTGTGGAGGTAAACCCAACTCCTCTGTCATCTAAACGTGCTCTAGCGACAGATGCTAGAGGCCATGGTCTTTAGCTACCTTGTTAGAGCAACCGACTCCCATGCAGTGAGTCGCCAGTTTGATCCCAGCTCGGAGCAGGTTTTTGTGGTGTAGGACTGGCGGGGTTAATTGGTGCCGTGACCCAGATGGGAGTGAGGTTCAGAGGGGTGAGTGTAATGGAGGCCAGCTAATGAAGTGCTGTGTAGGTAAACCTCACTCCTCTGACCTCTAAAGGTGCTTTAGTGACAGTCGCTAGAGGCCATGGTCTTTAGCCTCCTTGTTAGAGCAACCGATACCATGGGGAGAGTCGCCGGTTCGATCCCAGTTCAGTTTGGGTGGTGTAGGACCGGCAGGGTTACATTAGTGCCGTGACCCAGATGGGAGTGAGGTTCAGGGGGTGAGTGTAATGGAGGCCAGCTAGTGAAGTGCTGTGGAGGTAAACCCAACTCCTCTGTCATCTAAACGTGCTCTAGCGACAGATGCTAGAGGCCATGGTCTTTAGCTACCTTGTTAGAGCAACCGACTCCCATGCAGTGAGTCGCCAGTTTGATCCCAGCTCGGAGCAGGTTTTTGTGGTGTAGGACTGGCGGGGTTAATTGGTGCCGTGACCCAGATGGGAGTGAGGTTCAGGGGGGTGAGTGTAATGGAGGCCAGCTAATGAAGTGCTGTGTAGGTAAACCTCACTCCTCTGACCTCTAAAGGTGCTTTAGTGACAGTCGCTAGAGGCCATGGTCTTTAGCCTCCTTGTTAGAGCAACCGATACCATGGGGAGAGTCGCCGGTTCGATCCCAGCTCAGTTTGGGTGGTGTAGGACCGGCGGGGTTAAATTGGTGCCATAACTGGGATGGGAGTGAGGTTAAGGGAGGTGAGTGTAATGGAGGACAGCTAGTAAAGTGCTATGCAGGTAAACCTCACTTCTCTAACCTCTAAAGTTGCTCTAGTGACAGATGCTAAAGGCCATGGTCTTTAGCCTCTTTGTTAGAGCAACTGACTCCCATGCGCAGAGTTGCCGGTTTGATCCCAGTTCAGAGTGGGTTGGACGGTGTATAGGACCAGTGGGGTTACACATGTGTTGTTATTTGGAAAAACTAAAAGAAAACATATTCTGATTCAACAGTTCCATAGAAAAACAAAAACTCTAAAAGAGGGGTTCTGTTGTAATAATTTAGGAGCAAGACACCTGGCCAGTCTCTGAACAATTGAACTTACCGGACAATTTTTTCTGCTCTAATGGACAATGTTTTTTTTTAATGAAATACCAACTTTAACTGTATCAGTAAAAGGCATGGGATGCAATGTCAACCCACACTGTATGATATTTTATTGTATTTTTGCGGTAAGTAGTAGCACTCTTGCCAGCCATTTACCACTACTCCCCCTTTACAGTAAATTTCATTTACTTGTAAATGTGTTTTACAGTAGCAGGGCTCTACCGCAATTGTATGTGACAGTAGAATAGCCTTACCGCAACTTTTTATGGTAAAATACTTTTTTTCATATTTTAATTTTACAGTATCATTTTACTGTACTTTTACTGTAATTTATTTAGTCTTCATTTTTTTGTCATTTTCCTTTAGCTTAGTCCCTTATTTATCAGGGGTCACCACAGTGCAATGAACTGCCAACTCTTCCAGCATATGTTTTACGCAGTGGATGCACTTCCAGCCACAACCCAGTACTGGGAATATTTTTAGTATTCACTATTGACTTTAATAAATAATAAAGAGTGACGAGATCATGTTATTATATCTATTTTAAATGGTTTACAAAAGTCATTTCCATTTATCATTCACCATCTATTTTAAATACATTTTGTGATGCAAGAATTTTTTCATTAACTTTCCATTTTTGTCTTCAACTAGCAGTACTTGATTACTTTGATTACAATTAAATACTGCAGATCCTTAATATACAGTAAGTTACCGTAAAAGTACTGAAAACTGGACTGAGTTTCAATTTACTAGAACTTCTGTTAAGCTGCTTTAACACAATCTACATATTAAAAGCGTTGTAGAAATAACGATAAATTGAATTAAATTTTACAATTACCCACAATGCAGTGCATATTACAGTAGCACATTGTAAAGAATGTATGTAGTATTATACTGGGTGTTTATGCAGTAAATTACTGTAAAATTGCGACAGTCTAACAGTGGGATATAATACACCATGCTCTTCTGGGAGAAACACTAGGCACTGATGTGGATGTGCAGGTGGCTTGGAGGATGTGGGGATGGGTTTATTCATTTTTGTAACACAAACTGGAGGTATGCATACATTTGTTAAATGACAGCTAGTTTGAAATGGGTCTCATTCTTTTTTGTTTTCTTTCTTGGTTCTTCAAAGATGCATTAAAGATTAAAGATGCCATGGTTTCATTTCTGTTTTCGCATTGGCGCTGGGAGGGGGAAAATACTTTAGAGCATAGCTCAGCTTTGATTGTGTGATATCCTCATGAGGGACAACCCAAATTTCTGGCATATCAGAAATTAATCTGACCATCCAGTTGTGGGTTTGGGGGGGGGGGGGGGGGGTTTCACCTCTCTTCTCTACTGTATGACTCAGAAATCGACTCAGTGTAAGTTCAGATAAATGTGTAGAACATTTGATTAAAAAATGGAACTTCTTCCACTATAAAAAGCACTTTATTCCACAGAAAGTTTGGAGTTTTAGAACTGTCGACAGCAATAAATAACTTGTTGTTTTCAGTAACTCACAAACAGTCTGCGAATTCCACCGGGGCTTTTACACCAGAGAAAAATTTTCCTTAGTTCCAAGAACTGTTAGTTAGAACTACAAGTACTTTTTAGTGTTAGATCCTACTTATTAACAGGATCTAATCCAGCACAATGGGAACTACAGGAACACAGGTGTACTGTTTAAATGTGTGTCTTAAAGTAATACAAACCAGAGGAACCTGTTCCACAGTTTTTTAAAACAATTAACCTGAAGTGCTTGCTTTTTGGTGTTTTTCCACCGCAGTAAATGGGAATGATTTTAGTTCTAGGAATGAGATTTTGGGGAACTAAATTTGCTCCCACAGTATTTGAGAGCAGGGTCTAATCAAGCACAATAGGAACTAAATGATTGCATGTCTTATGTTAAATTAGATCAGAGTAGGCATGGGGCCAGTATAAGATTCTGACGGTATGATAACCTTGGATAAATATATCTCGGTTTCATGGTATCATGGTATTGTGATTACTGCTCTAAAATAAATCTTTTTTTTCAATGTCTGGGGGAAAAAAATCCCTTTTGAACACAGAATATTTTACTTTGAGAAACATTTAAAATATTTTGGAGAAGTAAACCTGTCAGACTAGAGTAATTATTGAATTTTGCTGTCTTCGTTTGTTTAAAAAAAAAAAAAAAAAACAGATTTTTTTTTTACAATTTAAAATGTCATTTTTTTCTGTTGGAGATATTCTTGTCCTAATAAAAAATTTAAAAAACGGAAATAAAAAATCTTACACATATCTTAGGAACGGTATTGCAGAAAATGTTAAAAACCTTTTAAAACCTTGACCTTTCCAAACCGCTGTATACCTTGAAAACATTGAAAAGTCCCATGCCTAGACCAGAGGAACCTTTTCCACAGTTCCAGGAACTATTAATCAGAAAATACCTGCATTTTGTGTGATGACATCACAGCAACTGGGAAGGATTTGAGTTCTAGGAATGGATTTTGGGGGAACGATATTATCCTCTACAGTACTTCAGAGCAGGGTCTAATCAAATACTGGACAATAGAAACTACATGAATGTATGTCTTATGCTAATACAAACCAGAAGTACATTTTTCCCAGTTCCAGGAGCTATTAAGCAGAAAAAAAACTGCTTTTTGGTGTGTTGACACCACAGAAACTGGGACTGATTTCAGTGCTAGGAAGGGAATTTTGCGCAACTAAATTTGCTCTCACAGTACTTCCCACACCGTAGGAACTACATGAATGCATGTCTTACGCTAATACAAACCAAAGGAACCTTATCCCCATTTCCAGGAACTATTAAGTAGAAAATACCTGCTTTTTGGTGTGTTGACCACTGTAACTGGGAATGATTCTAGTTCTAGGAATGGTATTTGGGGGAACTAAATTAGCTCCCACAGCACTTCAGAACAGGATATAATCCAGAACTATAGGAACTACATGAATGCATGTCTTACGCTAAATACAAACCAGAGGAACTTTTTTCCTCAGTTCCAGGAACTATTAAGTAGAAAATACCTGCTATTGGTGTGTTGACACCACAGCAACTGAGAATGATTTTAGTTCTGGGAATGGAATTTGGGGGAACGAAATTTTCCACTACAGTACTTCAGATCAGGGTCTAATCCAGCACTATAGGAACTACATGAATGCATGTCTTATACTAATACAGGGGTCACCAAACTTGTTCCTGGAGGGTCGGTGTCCTACAGATCTTAGCTCCAACCCTAATCGAACACACCTGAACAAACTAATTAAGGTCTTACTAGATATACTTGAAACATCCAGGCAGGTCTGCTGAAGCAAGTTGGAGCTAAACCCTGCAGGGACACCGGCCCTCCAGGACCGAGATTGGTGACCCCTGTACTAATACGAACCAGAGGAACCTTTTCCGCAGTTCCAAGAACTATTAAGCAGAAAATACCTATTAAGAACTATTAAGCAGAAAAAAAACACTTTTTTGTGTGTGTTGACACCACAGAACCTGAGAATGGTTTTACTTTTAAGAATGGCATTTAGGGGGAACTAAATTAGCTCCTACTTAGGAGTAAGGTCTAATCCAGCACAATAGGAACTACAATGACACAAGAGTGCACTAACTGGTTCAATGCATGTCTTCTGGTAATACTGCACCAGAGTATTGTAAAGCATTACAAAACATTCATATTCAGAATTAGTGACATTTACCTGCTGCTTTTCTTTGAAATTGTGCACTCCTAAATAACTTATGTTTACATTCCACCTCCATTAAATGATGCACAAAACACACAATGAATATCTATTTCCTCAATCCTGTAGTTCCTCATTTTGTCAAATGCAACATTTAATTCGACTTTCAGGGTTTAGAGTTTCTAAGGGTTATGCAAATGCAACCAGCAAAATGATCTGAGGGAAAGTTAGTTCTCAGGGAACTGAGTCTGTTGGCTAGTGCCTATAGGTGCAAAAAAAAACCAATGCATTGAATAAATTCAAACCCAGTGTAAGATTTTTAGGAAATGGGGATTCAGTGGACGTTCAGACAAGCTTTTACAGTAGGTGTTGGTTTTTGTGGCTGATTAGGAGATGAAGGTGTTGGAAGTGCGGGTTAAAACAGGATAATTAGTCAGGGGGCAGGGAACACTGTGATCACTAAGTTCATCCGCCTCTAATGCTCCTTGCGGTGCCAAAGTGTGATGACAATTACACGCACCAAGCCTCACGAGCAGGATTAAGGTGTCTCCCTGGAGTTGTGTTGCTCGGAGGATTTGAGAAAATCCACAGAACTAAATTTGATGAACTATAGCTCGTCACCAAAAACAATCATTATGCATTATTCTTGATCAGTACTCAGCTAATGACTTTCTCAAGCCTATTTTGATTGTTGTTGTGCTAGTAGTTGCTGGTGGGTGGTTGTGCAGTACATTAGTCAAGGGCATTATTCTTACCACTTTCAGTTCTAATGCAGAAGCGATGCTTGAAGCCCTTGTGGGAGTGGGAGCAGGTGATGATTTCGGGCCTGGAACAGCCTACGTCCACATACCTCTGGTTATGCACAATGTTACAAGCATAACACTGCAGCCCGTCGGCTATAAAGAAGAAAGCAGATATTTTGTTTTCAATCTGAGCAATGGAGAACTCTGAAAAATATGAGCAAAAGCAGCCTGTTTGTATTGAAAAAATGTGGAGTATTTCTTCTTTCACCATTAGTTTCTCAGTGATTTCACCCATGGCTCCGCATAAAGCAGAGATGAGGTTATAGCAGCTGAGATTGAATTCAGCCCTGAGGTTTTAAGTCACTCAGCCATGTGCTCTGTTTATACACATGGGTTTAGCTGTACCGTGCCTTCGGCAACACTATGACAGGTGGTTGTTAGGCTAATATACTGCTACTCTTTGCTAATGTTATGTTTAAAGGGTAGTGCAGTATTCACGATTAATAAAACACCTCGGAAAGTGTAAATCATTTACATTAACAAAGAAAAAGCATTCGCTTGCATGCATTATTTACACATTTTTGAGTGCCTGATGTTTTGAAGGATTTGCAGTGACACGCGATCTGTATCCTTCGTCGTGCTTTGACACTATCCAGTAGAAATCTGCATATTGTATGTAGTGTTTCTGACAGATTGTTGGCTTTTCTTTGTGTATGGTAATTTATCATTTCTGGTAATGCAATCTTGTCCTTTTTAAAAGGCAAAGTTCATCTGGTGGCGGTGGTTCACTTTATGTAACCCCCTCACTAGGAATGCCTTCCGACAGAAATGTTGAATTTGCATGTAAGATTAGATCTAAATGAGGCTAGCGAGCTTCATGGGGCGACACTGCAAGCAAACAATGATATTTGAATTCATTATTCTTGTATAGCTCTGATGTGTTTGTTGAAAGTATTGCTACGCAAAGTGTCATACAAAAAAAGTGTTTGTCTGACAGTAATACAGTAATACAAATGGAGGGCAACATGCATGTTCATTGGTGAAGTTATTTGGTCCAGATATTTGCTATAAAACACAAAAACCTTGGAAAACAGTGTAAAAAAGCTTTCTGAAACTATCTATAATTTTAAATACAGTAAAATGTAAATAACAATACAGGACAACCTTTAAATTTTAGATTGAAACAATTTTTTTTAAATAAACCAGTAATCCCAACATTTATGCTTGATCTATATAAAATATAGGTATAAAATGTATGTAAAAAATTATTTACTGTATGTATGTTTGTGTGTGTGTGTGTGGTCATGTGATGTGCGCTTTCAGCTGTATAAAGTTGGAAGGAGGTCTTTTCAGTGCTAGGTGAAATGCCAGTGTAGACGTGAATCGTTTTCGTTCTAATGCCATTTTAAAACGAAGACGTATTAGAAGTATTATAAGTTTTGAGAGACAGCACGTCAGTGACCATTAGCCTGTCTTTGAGCAAAGACAATTGATGTCGGTCCACAAGATGGCGAGAGAGACCTCATAATAAGCCCTGAGAGAAAAACACTGTAATTTCAAATTACATCTGATCAAATCGTTAATTAACTGGTAAATGAGTTTCTAAGTCAATTTCTCTCTTTTGTATGTTGTAGGGCTGTATTGTTATACCATAGTAATATTGTGATCTTCAGATTACAACAGAGACATTCTGGGAGATATCTTTGTAGACTGATGGCATTTCATGCCATTCAGCCTTAAAAATGTCAACAAAATCACCTGTTTTGTCATAACTTTAGACATTACGCTAGAGAATCATTCAAACACTAGCTCAAAAATTATGTTGGTGAAGCAAGTAGTAACGGCTTTTGCTGTTCTGTTGACAGCTGCAGTTGTGAATGTGTGGCAGAAGAAAGTAGTTCCTCTTACAAAAGGGTTTTGAGACGCTCTGTGTTTGATTTTCTTTTTTTATTCACACGATAATGCCGTCAAACTTGTATAAACGCAATATCACACGAGTAGCAGTGCAATGTTGCTGCATTTCGTCACTAGTAACGATCATCCATAAGATGGCGTCACTGGTGACGATATACATACACACACACACACACACAAACACACAGGCGATAGCAAGTACATATGCAGTATATTGGACAGTTTTCCACACACACACACACACACACACACACACACACACACACACACACACACACACACACACACACACATATATATATATATATATACATATATATACATACACACATACACATACACACATATATACATATATATATTGTTAGATTTACATGCAAGCATTATTTATTGACATTTTTCTAATAATGCTGTATACATAATTTTTCAAAACATAATTTTCTGAATTTTTATACATTTTTATACATTTTTGTACATAGATTTTTTATAAATCAAGCAGAAATTTTGTTTTCATAAGACAGACATACACACTTGCACACATGTATTATATAATGTTTGTTTATGAATACAAAAATGTACTACATTTATAATTACATGTTACTTTACTTTACAACATCCTTGATGCAGTGTACTGTAACATCATAAACTTGCCATATAGTTAGTATGATACATAGTAGTATTTAAGTATGCATAATGTATTCTTATTGCCACAGTAAGTGCATGCATCTTGCAAAACATGGATGGCATAATAAAGTGCTACTATTCCTTTATAATTGAATAGTTACTTGTTTATTTATATGTTGACTGACACTCATGCACCTGCACACACACAAACACACACACACACCTACCTTGCAACATGAAAAGTGTCAGCAATGCCAAGAAATAATAGAGTCCATATCCATGCAGCGTGTGCGTATGGAGAGTCATGGGTGCAGCTGGAGGAAAGTCGCCCAGGGCTGAGCTATGAAAGGGCTGCTAGTGAGAGGAATCCTCCTGGGAGTCCGGCTCTTTCAGCGTGAGCCACCAGCCTCCAACAAAACACTCACTCTGCTACTCCAAAAGAAAAAGGGGAGGGGCATGATATCAAGTAGAAAAGAAAACCCAGAATCAATAATGAGACTTTACGAATATAGGCTACTTCAAAATAAAGTGTCCCAGCTTTCTTCCATCCTCCCATAAGCCCTAGAGAGGGAGCCTGGCAGAAGCACACAGTCTGCCTGAGACCCTCTGCTGGATCAGAGGTAATTTGCTCATTGATAATCCCAAAGCCCCAGATAAACATTTTCACGCCCAGTCTCTCGCTGTGACAGAAGAGTCCGCCTCGATGCTCTTATGTGCGTGTGGTATTAATGCGTCTGAGTCTTCGGGCCACACTGCGTTTAATGAAAATTTAAGAAGCAAAGTGTCACCCGGAAAGTGATGTTTAATGAAGGAGTGGGTGGGTTTTCTGGGACCAACACAGACACAAATCAAAAGCGCCTGCTGTGCTTTGAAGAGTCCAATCAGTCTCAGAAGTGACCTGAAGCGCTTTGATATATACACACTCTTAGGAAAAAATGACTATAAACAGCATCAAATTAGGGTTCTTCTGCTTTTACCGATAGCAGAACTCTTTTTCGTGAGGTTCCATAATAGAATTTGCTTTTAAGGTGCTATTTAAGACCATAAAATTATTTGAAATAAAATTCTCATTTATATTAGTATAATTATTATTTTTTTTACAAATATTTCTTCATTATATTATTATTATTATTATTATTATTATTATTATTATTATTATTGTTTTTGTTATTAATATTAGAGTAGTATTTCCAAAAAAGTAAAAGAAAAAAATTATATGCTGTAAAAAGGCGATGTACCACCATAATTGTTTTTATATAACATTTTTATTATTAGTAATTTGATTATTAATTATTTTAAAATATTTTGATTTATGTCTAATTAATTAATTATTTATTAATTTATTTATTACTATTATTATTACTGTTGTTGTTGTAAAATTCAAACAAACTAAAAGAAAAAAATGCTGAAAGTTCTGTGCATCACTATAAAATATATTTTTATATTATTTTTATTAGTAGTATATTTATTAACTTTTTACAAATGTTTTAATTAATTAATAACAATAATAGTCATTTATTATTATTATTATTATTATTATTATTATCATTATTATTATTATTATGTTGTAATTGTTGATGTAACGTTTCCAACTAAACTAAAAGAAAACAAATACTTTGAAAGTGCTGTGTTGGACCATAAAATAGTAATTAATTCTTTAAACATATTACTTAATTGATGTTTAATTTATTATTAATAATAATAATAATCATTATTATTATTATTGTTGTTGTTGATGTTGGCGGTTCATTCTGCTGTGGCAACTCGGGAATAATAAATGGACTAAGCCGACAAGAAAATGAGTGAATGAATTGTATTTCTGTCTCGTTATTGAAAAGAAATCATGTTCTTAAAACATTTCTCTAATGTGACTGTGAGAATGTTGTTACTTTGGTTTTATGAAACATTGTGAAAACGTTTTCTAATAGAACATTGTTTAATATGATCCCTTACCAACATTTTTAAAACATTGCTAGAATGTTCTTGTTCATTGTTTTGGGAAAAGACATTCATTGGATATTACATTGAAATGTTCTCTTTAAAACATTAACAGAACCTTTTAGGTAATGTTAGCCAAAGTTGAGAGGACGTTCCCTGGGATACCACATTAAATTCAAAATTCTCCTTCTTGCATTTTAGATCCTTAAATGGCCTAGCTCCCTCTTATCATTGCAACATGCTTGCCCCCTACACCCCAATTTTCTCATTACGTTTTGCTGACTCTGGCCTTCTCGCTGTCCCTCGGTAAATCCTCTCTTCAATGGGGGGGCAGATCATTTAGTGTTATTGCACCCAAACTCTGGAACTCGCTCCCTCTGTTCAGCTAATAATATCTCAGAATTCAAATCTTTACATAAAACTCACTTATTTTCTGAATGCTTCACTTCTGATCTGACAAACTGACCACTTTATCTGTTCCACCTGCACTCTGCTCATTTGTCTCTTAGGTATTGTTTTTGTATTTCATTTGTCATATTTGACTGCCTGTATGTTTGTGTATCTAATGCTGTCTCTACATTTATCTGCTTATACTATCTTTTTTTGTCGCATTCTTTGCAAAGCGTCCTTAAACTCTGAAAAGGCGCTATATAAATAAAAATTATTATTATTTATTATTATATGCTGGATATGCTGGTGGCGACCCCTGATTAATTAAAGGACTAAGCGAAAAAGCAAATGAATGAATGAATGAATGAATGTCTTACTAGTGGAGAAGAGTAGAGTGTTTTCCTCAACTAAGTAGAACTGGGCCCACATGCTCTGCTAATCTAAAAACAGGAGAGAGAAAAAAAACATGTTTGTTTGGGAACAACTACAATTTTAAACTTTAAAAGGTATAGAGATTTAAATAAAGAGCAAATGTACCTGTTGAGAGAGTGTTGACAGTCTGTTTAGTAGATAGTTGAGCTCCAGATAACCAGTAACGATACGTTTTGTCAGTTACAGATTTGAAAAGCAAAAAGGCGGGAAATAAAGAAGGCTAAACACACAGCCTAAAAATGGCTCTTCAGGACGATATGGTTTCAAATAAAACTGTTACTATGTTCAAAAAACCTTATAAAGAACTGATATCTCTCTCTCTGGCTTCTTCTGGCGCTCTTTCTATCTACAGTAGTTCTTTTAAGAGTTCTTTTCTTTCGTGACACCGGCTGGCGGGATCAAGAGAGTCGAGGTGTTCTGGCATGTGTTATGTGTAGCGCATCTAAAAGGGGAACGGGTGAGGATGACATTAATATTCATATGCATTAACACGTTTCAGTTAAAGGAGGTGTTCGTGTGAATTGTTTTATATTTACTCCTTTTCCTGCTCACAGTCGTATAAGCAGAGCTACATTTAACTTTTTTTTGCCCAAATGCACCCAAAGAAAAATTCGAGTATAGTTGCCAGAGGGTTTTGGTATGGTTGCTAGGGTGTACTGGGACAGTTTATAGGTGGCTATGTTGTTTGCTGCCCAAGTCAAAGAGTTTAAAATGTACATCTCTTCTCAAAAATGAAATTTGTTGCTAAATTGTTTAAAATATTCTGGTTATTTCCAGTCATAAACATATTTAGAGTATCAAATTGTCAGTGAGGACTCAGACTCATTTTAATTGTATAGCACCATAGATATATACACTAGATATCGCATAGGGACCCTGAGCATGCGTCAATAGCGCCGCCACATTGGTACAGTGCTCCCAGGACAAATGTCATTCAACCGCACTAGTCAAGACAGTGTTATTACGTGAAGATGCGGGACTTTAGTGCTGTCTACGGGTGTAGAAACGAGCAAACAAAGAAAACAAAGCATAAAGGCAGAACATTTCATAGGTAATATTATGTTTTTTCTCTTTCTGTATGTTCTAAACTTTTGTGCTAATCGGGTAACGTTATTGATGATAACAGTCACTTACTGAATTCACCATACGGCAAATGAGAAGTGAAAAAATTATAATTTTCGGAATTAGAAAAAAAATTACATACTAACATCCAGGAAAAATCCCGATCATAGATATATGTGTTTATGTGTATATCTCTGGCTTTGCATGGCCACAGTCCTCCACTGTACCTTGGTCCCGCATTCATTTCAATGGAGCGCTACCCTGTAGCATGATGGCGGCGCTATTGACGCATTCCGTCCAATAGACAACAATAGGCCAGGCGACATCTAGTGTATATATCTATGGTATAGCACTAACAGTCACAAATCATATAGTTTCAAATCAGCTAAACAGAAGATATATTTGTTATCAGCAATGACTTGTCTGTAGGGCAAAAATGGGCAGTTAAAAAACATACAAGTCCTACAGTTTAATTTCATTTTATTATTTAAGAAAAGAAAAACTGAAAATCTTAAAGGGCACCTATTTTACCCCTTTTTTCAAGATTTTGTGTCTCCAGAATGTGTCTGTAAAATTTCAGCTCAAAACACCCATCAGATTATTTATTGTAGCTTTCAGAATATTAGAATTGTCTTCTCTGAACACAATGAAGCTGTTTTTGTTGCCTGTGCCTTTAATAATCAGGACAAAATCATGGTGGCAGACCATCAGGCCTCCTGTAAATGTCCCGGTGCTCCCTATGACCAGTCCGCCCCTGCCTATATCATATTGCGGTGGGCCTCTTAATGTGAGGGATTTGGATCATATTTTCACATCAGGAAATAAAAAAAGAGACTTATTGTCTTTAAATCACCCCAGTATGAATGAGCACACACTATACAGTGCCTAGACACAGTTCTGTCCGAACAGCTTACAAAAGATGATTTTCATCATAGGTGCCCTGTAAGACATTGATTACTTTCTGCGATAATTATCCCTTTTCGACGTAATAAACCAGGGTTTGAATACACCTTATTGTAAACCCATTTTTGGATTTATTTTCTTCTCATCACAAAGGCTTTCATTTGGAAAAAAAAATAATAATAATAAAATCTTGTTAAAAAGTGTCAATTAAAGTAATGGGCATGTAATAAAGTATTATGGGTTAGGATAGGGTTAGGGCTTGGGTAGGTTGGTGTAGAAATAGTTTTATTTTCCCTTTAAGACAATATAAATATGATAAGTTTTCTAATTTACACTCAGTAGGGCATCATTACATAATATATGTTGACGTGCAACTATTTGCCATAATTTCCCTTAAAGCATAGGTGTCAAACTCAATTCCTAGAGGGCCACTGCTCTGTATATTTTTGCTATAACTCTGATCAAACACAGCTGTTCCAAATAATAAAGCTGTTCATGACTCCCAGCTCCCAGCTGTGTGTGTGTAATCAGAGGAGAACAGGAACAGGTGTGTGCGTGTGGTGCATGACAGGATTTGTAGTTTCTTATGGAGACAGGATTGTAGTCCGATGTGATAGTGAATGTTCTATAGCAATCTATAACGGTAAGGGTAAGACTGCTGGTGATCGTGACAGGTGTAAACCTAGCCGTGTTGGCCAATCAAAAGGAAAAAAAACAGCACACATTGATGTCATTAGGCAAAAACTCCAGTTGTAGTGTCCACACAACAACACTGTACCTGGAGTATAAAAATATTCTACATCCTGGCCAGAGTTTTCAGAAAGTTTTGGTTCCAATCACCCGATACATCAATACTCGATGTTTCACTAAAACTTTGTTGAGATCTCAGTAAGGCGCTTTAGTAAGAAAATACTACTTCCGCCTGCACAGCACAGAGATGAAGAATGCGTGAGCGGAGGCTGAAAGGGTCTTCGTCTTCACTCCTACTCTGTTTGGCAAGATCCAGAAGTGCAGAGATTAACCCTGCAGATGAGGAACAGCTCCAGGCTTAGCTCTGGGTTACACATAATTGCTCATAATAGCTCTGTGTGAGTCTGTTGTTATTCAGGACAGCAGAGAAGTGAGTGACAAGCGCTCGCTGCCGGATTCTCAATCCTTCATGCTGTGACAGCAGAGGCACCAGCCCAAAAATACTAGAGAAATCACAAGAACACAAAAGCATGAAATTTTCATCTCGCTCCACGGATCCAAAAAGACAAGCCTTCTGCTTTATCGCATCTTTCAGAGGCTGATGAGAGATCTGCTGTTTGCTATACTTGAAGCAGTTCATCAGGTGTGTGATGGGCTCATATTGTAATGACATAAAGCACGAAACCTCTTTAGAAATGTGCCTGCCTGCTTGAGGAGAATATATGGTTTCCAAAGACTATCCGATTACCGTGATTTCATTTAAGCTTGATGGTCTCCCATTAGGCTGTGGCAGAATTTCAACCGAGCTTATGCATTATTCTCAAATCAGCTGATATTGTTGGAAAATTGTCCAGTTGGCATGAAGGTTTCATTTCTGTGATTTGTGGCAACCTTGCTTTATTCACAAGTTAATCAAATATATTTGCATTCTTAGCCTAGATGAATTTATTTGTTAAAAAGTATAAGGGGTTTTTAAAACAAAACCACAGAAGAAGCATGTTTGAGGAACATTTGAGGGTTCCTTGTTATGTTTTGAGGTCCCTGTAATTGGTTTGCATGCATCCAAAATTAAAATAATAATAAAAAAATAAGTACATGTAAATGCATCTGATCCTTTTCCTTTGGCTTAGTCTCTGATTTATCAGGGGTCTCCACAGCGGAATGAACCGCCAACTATTTTAGCATTGGTTTTAAGGCTGATTTATACTTCTGTGTCAAGTGCACACATACTTCTGGTGCAGCCTTTGTGCGGATGCATAGCCCTTGCCGTGGCTGAAACCGATGCTGATGTGCACCTCTCAAAAAATGTAACTACACGTCGCAACAACGCGTAGGGCAAGCTCTGTGATTGGTAGTGTTTAATTTGTAACTTGCAAGATCCTGGAACAGATCAGGGTAATGGATCGGGCATGTTATCAGAGGAGGGAGAGGTGTCACGAACGAAAGTGAAGAGGGAGGGGATTCGGGGTGGTGCAGACAGGGTCGCGGTCGAAAGTGAAGATGGTTGGGTTGTCGCGGAAGTGAAGAGCGGGAGGATTGGGGGTGTCACGGACAGGGTCACGGTCGAAAGTGAAGAGGGTTGGGGAGTTGGGGAAGTGAAGAGCGGGAGGATTGGAGGTGTCGCGGACAGGGTCCCGGACAGGGTCTAGGTTGAAAGTGAAGAGGGTTGGGAGTTGCGGAAGTGAAGAGCGGGAGGATTGGAGGTGTCGCGGACAGGGTCGCTGACGAAAATGATGAGGGTTGGGGAGTTGCGGAAGTGAAGAGCGGGAGGATTGGGGGTGTTGCGGACAGGGTCTAGGTCGAAAGAGATGAGGGTTGGGGAGTCGCAGAAGTGAAGAGCAGGAGGATTGGGGGTGTCGCGCACAGGGTCCCAGACAGGGTCACGGTTGAAAGTAAAGAGAGTTGGGGAGTTGCGGAAGTGAAGAGCGGGAGGATTGGAGGTGTCGCGGACAGGGTCAAGTTCGAAAGTGAAGAGGGATCGGGAGTCATCCAACAACATAGACTGCAAAAAGGACGTAGCTCCTGAGACGTATTTGGTGCTCTTCAGAAATGTATATAGGGGTACGTAATCATAATGAGACTGAGTTGGAAATGAATCTTGTGAGCACTGTGGTCAATCTGAGGCCTTTAGATTAGTCACAGCTGAATCCTCCACATTTGTGAATTCTATCAGCCTGAACAACTGAGTGCAAATACGCTGTACTGTAAGAAAGAGAATCAATTCACAGATTCAGGGATTACAATGGAGGTGTTTCGGAAGGTGCAAAAACTGAGCTAAAATTATGATGATAAACGCTTCTCAACATGATGCTGAAACCAGCTACATTGTGCTATGGACCAGCTAACCTAGAATTGCCAATGACTCATTTTAACACCTCAGAATTTCCTTTTTTTTTTTTTTTCAGAAGACAATAACTTTAATTGTTGATCACTTTGATTTTGAACATTTTGCAGATCATATAAATTCACAAACACCTACATTGCACTCTTCAAAATTTAGCTTGTTTATTGACCTTTGAAATGAAATGAAGTTTTGAAACGCTTTACTTGAAAGGGTGTTCAAAAGACCTTTATGAAATGACATATAATGAATATGAAGGTGGGGGGCAGGGTGGCTCAGTGGTTGGCACTGTCACCTTACAGCAAGAAAGTCGCTGGTTCGAGTCCCGGCTGGGCCAGTTGGCATTTCTGTGTGGAGTTTGCATGTTCTCCCTGTGTTAGTGTGGGTTTCCAATGGGTGCTCCGGTTTCCCCCACAGTCCAAAGACATGCGGTAGAGGTGAATTGAATAAACTAAATTGACCGTAGTGTATGAGTGTGTGTGTGTAAATTAGTGTATAGGTGTTTCCCAGTACTGGATCATGGCTGGAAGACCATCTGCTGCAAAAAACATGCTTAAATAGTTGCTGCTTCATTCTGCTGTGGCAACCCCTGATAAATCACGGACTAATCTGAAGGAGAATATGAAAGAGATTTTATGCCTGTATCATCACCTCACTTATGTTATTTTAACTGTAAAGGCTCGCACAAACCAGGATGCTTTTCGTTTGCGTTTATCGTCAGCATTTCACAAGACGTTTTTCTGGATTCAAACCCAAGCAATTTTCACTGGCGTCAAGCAGAAGAGTATGCAAAATCACTCATCGACGTTAGATGGTGCTACACAACTTTAAGCTTATGACACCCATCTTATAACACAAAAGAAGAGGAAGAGAGGAAGTTGACACGCTTGTTGTTAAAGTTACTGGCGATTCGAACAAGCATGGATGGTTCAAGTTTCAGCTCCAGCTCTAGCTATGGAGAAATGATTATTGTTCACCAGTATGATAAGCAGCTCCACGTTCATATCGCCTCTGGGCATCTTCTTCAATGTGCGCTCGCATTCACGGTTTTGCACTTGAGCGCCTCCAAGTGCTGTTTACTGTAACTTCAGCAGCTCCGTGCACGTGAAAAAAAGTGCCAATCTGATTGGGGGAGAATGTTTTGACAAAGTGCGTCAAAACAAACAAACAAACAAACAAAAAAAAAAAACGAGCATGAGGCGTTTCTTTAAAAATTACGCTTTCATGCCTGCCGTTTTGCACGTCGATGTGCACAATCACATTGGTGCTGTTTATTTAGTCACAAGGCGTTAAGCGTCAATGAAAAACGTGAGCAAAAAGCGTCTTGGTGTGTACGGGCCTTAATAGTAACATTTTCCGTAGCCCAATATATATTTCTGAAGATCGCAAATTATGTAGCCAGAAGTACGTATGGCTGCATTTCATTTTTAAAACGAATGCTACGGGGTGGTATGACACCAGCTGACCACTCACTTTCGTATGGATGGCTTTCCCGCTGTGACCAGTTTGCCCAGTAGCTTGCCACGTGCGTCAGTCTGTGCTTTTAAAAACATCATCGGTTGGGTTTATGGAAGGAAAAGGGTGGGTCAGTCGATTAGTCAGTCAGTGACTTCTGTTGGATTTATGTGAGAACAGCATGTGCAAATGGCACTCGCTAGAGAAATTTATCTCAAAAGACGTACACAGCGGCCTCTGGCAGATTCGCAAAAACTGCAAAAAACGGCTATAGGACAGATTTTGCTCTCCAGAAATGCATATAGTGGTAAGTAATCAGAATGAGTCTCGGATGTGTTAAATTTTAACATTGTAGTTGACAACATGGGCTCATTCTGAAAATGTAGCCCTATATACATTTCTGATTGCGAATCATATATACAGAAGTACGTATGGCTGCATTTTCGTCTTTAAAAGACGCAGTATGACGACGTTTCTTTTTGTGCTTTCCAGCTGACCGCTTACCTCCATATAGATGGTTTTCCTGCAATTACCAGCTTGTCCAGTAGCTTGCCATGTACATCAGCGGACCTTAGATGCAGAGAGGAGTTCACCACAACAACAGGGTTTGGGTCTGGCGAATAACAGTTCAGGAAAGCAGGCAAGACAAAAACAGAAGCTAAAAAATAAAGTAAACAAGTAAATAACAGGATAAGAATGTGGTAAAATCTGAAACACTTAAAAATCAGGTGAGGGTTTTTTTTCCTTTCCTGGATTGCTTTATAAAACTGGATTGCTTTTTAAAACTTTTTAAAACTGTGGTGCGGGTCAATCGGTGCTTTAAAAAAAACTATCGGTTGGGTTTAGGGAAGGAGCAGGGAGGTAAGTCGATTGGTCAGTCAGTCAGTCGGCAGCGGCCTCTGGTGGATTTATGGTAGAATAGCAGGTGTAAATGGCACTCGCAAGAGAAGTTTGAGTTCAGAAAATGTGTACAAAGCGGCCCCTGGTTGATTTGCAAAAACTGCTCCTGGGATGTATTTGGTGCTCTGCAGAAATGTATATAAAGGTACGTTTTCAGAAGAGTTGGTAGTTGAGGTCAAGAAAAATATTCCTGATGCTGTTATAAAATCATGATGGTTATAACAGCAATTTGACAGATTTATGACAAGTTATGTTGTCTTGGTAATATCAAGTTGTCATGACTAGGACATCTCAAAAAACGTCATCTTTACATTTGACCCATACAAACCCATACAAAATGACATAACTGAGCAAATGACACTTAATGAATCCATGCATAAAATCATCATGGCATGTGTCATGTCAGTATCATCAAGGTGTTGTGACAGTCTTACGAAAAAAGTGTTAGCCAAGTTTCTTTATTGTTAAAAAAGGTTCTATAGATTTTTTAAAAAAATCTCTGAAGAACATAATGTAACAGACAAGCATATTTTTTTCTTCTTCTTTTCTGTACAGTAGATTGTGTGTCTTAAAACAAACAGCGCCTGAGGCTGAGTTTGCAGCTGAACTCCAATGACTCAACCTGCAGTCCAGCTCTGCCTGTTCACTTTCATACACATCAAAATAAACTCACAGCACTCCGTCTGCAGCTCAGCAGCTCTCTCTGACATCTTATGAAGTGTCAACAATGTTCTGGAGTTTCTTTGTACAATACTCTGTCCAAGAGAGCTCACAGGTTTCCCCACAGTAAGATATTAGTATTATTGGAGCAACATTCCAATTAGCGAGTCAGATCATTGCTAATCACTGAAGAATTATTAAAATTAAATTAATTAATGATAATATAACACTTGCAACACGTTGGCTCAGTGGTCAGCACTATCGCCTCACAGCAAGAAGGTTGCTGGTTCAAATCTCAGTTGAGTCACCTAGGTTGGATTTTTAATTTCAGTCAGCCAGCCCCAGGGCTACCAGTGAACTGTCGTCTCATACAAAATCACCGCATTTAAGATCTGATTTCCTTTTAAAAAACTGTGATCTTCACTGCCTGGCTGAGATATTATATAAAGTGGTTATCAGACCAAACAAGAAGCATTGCATAACATTATATTATATTTTACTTTGCCATGTCTCTAAAATATGGAAATAAATTTTACCCCAGTATTTTCAATGGAATGGAAAACACTAGCTGTGCATATAGCCCATTCTAACCCCATACCATTTTGTAATTATTATTATTATTGTGGTGCCGAAAAAAAAAGAAAGTAAAATAACAGCTCTTAAATGACAGAAATATATTGTAAAATATCGGACGTTAACTTACAAAAATTTATTGTAAAATTCTAGACATTAAATTACAGACAATTATTGTAAAATACCAGGCGTTAAATTACAGAAATTTATCATAAAATATCAGATGTTAAATTACAGACATTTAGAGTAAAATACTGGACGTTAAATTACTGAAATTTATCATAAAATACCGGACATTTAATTACTGAAATTTATTGTAAAATACCGGACGTTAAATTACTGAATTTTATCATAAAATACCAGACGTTAAATTACAGAAATGTATTGAATATTACCGGACGTTAAATTACAAAAATTTTGAGTAAAATACCGGACTTTAAATTACTGAAATTTTGCGTAAAGTACTGGATGATAAATGACAGAAATTTTGAGTAAAATACAGGACGTTAAATTACTAAAATTTATCATAAAATAACGAACATTTAATTACAAAAATTTATCGTAAAATACCGCACGTTAAATTACTGAATTTTATCATAAAATACCAGACGTTAAATTACAGAAATTTATTGAATATTATCGTACATTAAATTACAGAAATTTAGAGTAAAATACCAGATGTTAAATTACTGAAATATATCGGAAAATACCAGAAATTTAATTACAGAAATTTATCGTAAAATACAGAATATTAAAATACAGAAATTTTGCGTAAAGTACCGGATGATAAATGATATGAATACCGACCATTTAATTACAGAAATTTATTGTAAAATACCGTAAAATTGTAAAATACATTAAATTACAGATATTTCCTTAAATTTAAATTTGCGATAAATTTCTGTTACATAACGTTACATTATTTTACTGTAAATTTCTGTATATTTTTACAGTGTTAATAGCCAAACTTTAACAAGAACAGCTTAAAAATATGAGTAGAATTTTTTTAAACTACAATAAAAAATTGTGCATGCTTTATTTTCTTCACCATGTTTCCAACAAGAAACATGCGATTGAAAAATATTCAGCATTTTTAATGCAAAACGTTTTGTGAACAGTTTGGATGGCAGTATTTGTCAATACAGTCATAAAAACAGCGCGACGAGAGATAACAACAGCAGGTGCTTTTAATTCTTCAAGATGATAATGACCTTTCAGAAAATGAAGCAGCTAAACGGGCTGGTCTGTGTGCGTATAATCAGATTTGAGAAAGCATTTCATTGGTGCTCTCGAAGAGTCAAAAGCTTACAGTAATCCGTAAAGTGCAAACAAGTCTTACAGTAAGTGCCAATAAGCAGCTAACGGGTTTTCTGAGCGCAGACAGATGAGGACAAGCTGTCAGATCAGGCACTGAGGCTGTCGGGATGTAATGCCATTAAATGTCCACTAGAGAGCAGAGTGTGTTACTCAAATACAGCTGCTGACTGACGGCTTTAAAACTAACCGGATCAGCGGCGCTCGATAATATGAGAAGGGTATAAACGGGTAACGTTTAGACAGGATACAGCTGCGGATACGCACGTCAATATACCATCATTTTTGTTACACTGCTCAACAATAATACTAAAATAACTAATTACTGTGAGTGTTGAGGTGGGGGTAGACGTTAATAAAATACAATTTATTGTCAGTGACAATAAGTGATTGCCAGCTCCAAATGGTTGGGACTTGAGCTTTAAGTGGGCTGTACAAATCTCCTGGAGTTTTCATTGATTTCTTGTGAATGACATGGAGTCTATTGTGTTTTATTAACGTCTACACTTACCACAACCCTAAACCGGTTGTTGCTAGAAGGGATGCAGCTAAAGTCGGGTGTTAACGCGAGAATTATTTATATTCTTTATTGAATTACCTCTCATAGCTAATATAAAAATATTAATTGTTGTTGTACTGTCACAAACATTTTCCAATATTGATGCGAGTATCCGCAGCTTCTAGACTTCACCGCCTAAACCCAACCTCACGGTAATCTGATGCGTTTATTAAATACAACCTCTATATCTACAGCATCCACATCCCTAAACCCAACCTACTTGTGGCGTACGTCCCCCACCTGGAGGTCTCTGAGCTGCAGCGATATATATAGTCTGCCTGGAGAAAATGGCTAACGACATTATTGATATTGTTTGAGCTTCAGATTTTGCACTTTGTCCTATTTTTACACTGTATGTAACAACATTAAAGCAGTCTTGATCTTATTAAAAAGGATAACTCACACAAACAGAACAATTATGTCATATTTTTCTGTCATATCATCTAACTAACCTGTTAAACACCAGTTGAGTTTTTTTCTGTTGAGCACAGAATAAGATATTTTGAAGAATGTTGATGATGAAACTGGTAGATGATGACTTTCATAGCATTTTTACTACTATGACAATGGCTATTTATTCAACATTCTCCAATATATATATATATATATATATATATATATATATATATATATATATATATATATATTTTTTTTTTTTTTTTTTTTTTTTTAACAGAATGAAAGGAACTAAAGATTTGGAACTGCGTGGGATGGTTAAAATTAATATACAGTTGATGTCAGAATTATTAGCCCCCCTGAATTATTATACCCCTATTGATATTTTTTCCTCAATTTCTGTTTAAGGGAAAGAGAATTTTTTTCAGCACATTTCTAAGCATAATAGTTTTAATAACTCATTTCTAATAACTTATTTTATTTTTGCCTTGATGACAGTAAATTATATTTAAAAAAACATTTTGTTGACTGTCGAAAAAATATATAGCTTAAAGGGACATATAATTTTCTTCTTAAAATGTTGTTTTAAAAATTAATAACTGCTTTTATTCTTGCCAAAATAAAACAAATAAGACTTTTTCTAGAAGAAAAAAAATATATCAGACATGCTGTGAAAATTTCCTTGCTCTGTTGAACAACATTTGGGAAATATTTAAAAAAGAAAAAAAAATTCAAAGGGGGGCTAATAATTCTGACTGCAACTTTATAAATATGAACATGTTAGCCTTAAAGAGTTAATTAACCCCAAAATGAAAAATTCTTACACTATTTACTCCCTCTCAAGCGGTTCCAAACCTTGATACACATTTCTGTATTCTGACTAAAGAAGATATTTTGAGGAAATCTGAAAACCTGTAACCAGGGAAAACAATGGATCCATGTTTCCAACATCCTACACAATATCTTCTTTTGTGTTCAACAGAAGAAAAGAAAGAAATCAGACAGCTTTTGAAACAAGTCAAACGGAGTAAGCAATGACAGAATTTTCAGTTTTGTGTGAACTATCCAACACAAACTAACTTTAATTTGATATAAGCTAGAAAAACATTTCTGTTAATTTACAGTGCCTATCAGTGAGATAAAACATGACACATAATTTAGTCTGGACAATACTGTACATGTTTTTTGTCCCCGAGTGCACTTCACTAAGCAGACCAGCAGATGGACGGTTTCCTCCATAAAGCTGTCTTGACTCACAAACTCAAACTGAAACAGCATTATTGCAAAGATTATGCATTCTCAGAGATCCACAGATCTCTTGCCATATTATTCCTCTCAGAATGTGTTGCCAGTAAAATGTAAATAGTTCATTATTTCAGTGATGCCTTTCCAAACTTGGGAAGTTCTTGTGTTATGCAAATTTATTGGACTCTATAATTACGCTGAGATTTTTTTTTTTATTTAAATATATAATATTTTTGTTTCAAAATGGGGGCAATGTAATATTTTATTTATTTATTTATTTATTTATTTATTTATTTATTTATTTATTTATTTATTTATTTATCATTTTTGTTTAATGTGTTAATTATGTTGGTTTTCGTTCCACACAATTCATTCATGTTTCCTCATACAAATCACTTAGTTTAACTTACTAAATTTTACAAATTAAAGTGGATTGAACATAAAATAAGTAAGTTGTCCAAAAAAACTCTTGTGTTGAATTGTTGATTCATCTCATTTCAGATACTGTAGGTAGTTTAAACAAAAAATATTTCTGAGTGTTCAACTAGTTATCATGTGCAGGTATAATATAAGAATATTTTGCTCATTTCAGCATACTTTATTCAAATTAGGTATATATATATATATATATATATATATATATATATATATATATATATATATATATATATATATATATATATATATATATACAGTTTAAGTCATAATTATTAGCCCCCCTTTGAATTTTTTCTTTCTTTTATAAAATATTTCCCAAATGTTGTTTAACAGAGCAAGGAAATTTTCACAGCATGTCTGATGATATTTTTTCTTCTAGAGAAAGTCTTGTTTGTTTTATTTCATCTAGAATAAAAGCAGCCCTTAATTTCTTAAATAAAGTTTAAGGTCAAAATTATTAACCCCTTTAAGCTACTTTGTTGTCGATAGTCTATTGACCTTATTCTCCGCAGACGAGCGGGCGCTGCCATTTGAACCTTTTTGGCACGAGACTTCCGGTCTCATTCACTTCCATTCATTTTTAGACTTTAAAAACTGCTCGTTTCGCTGTTTGATGTTGCAAACTGATATTTCCTTGTTATATTATTCTACTTGGTCTGTATAGTCAAGCAAACATTTGTTCGTAGAGCAAGTAGTTTGACCGTTTTTTGCCGTTTATTATTCCTTGTCATTTCTCCCATAGGCGACTGAAACGGAAGTTCTAAGACAATCGCGAAAGCAGGCGCACTTCCGCATTTTAGAATAAGGTCAATAACAGGGGTCACCAAACTTATTCCTGGAGTGCCGGTGTCCTGCAGATTTTAGCTCCAGCCCTAATCAAACACACCTGAACAAGCTAATCAAGCTCTTACTTGGTATACTTGAAACATCCAGGCAGGTGTGTTGAAGCAAGTTGGAGCAAAACCCTGCAGGGACACTAACCCTCCAGGACCAAGATTGGTGACCCCTGGTCTATAACAAACCATCGTTATACAGTAACTTGCCTTATTACCCTAACCTGCCTAATCTAATTAATTAATTATTATGTTTATAAATGTGTTGAAAAAAATCTCTCCGTTAAACAGAAATTGGGGAAAAAATAAACAGGGGAGGAAATGGGGGGGGGGGGGGGGCTAATAATTCTGACTTCAACTGTATATAATTTTATTTATTTATTTATTTATTGTTGTTTTATAACTATCGATAAAATAAATAAATAGATGCAATGTCAACCATTAAGTAAACATGCATTAATTTAACATGAAACTTTAATCAGTTGAGCAAGATCTAAAGCTCTACAAGTCTTAAGAGCTGAAACCTTTTTAACATTCTTAATAACTACTATTGAAAACTGAAATCATATTGACTTAGCATACATAATGAATTATTAAACTGCAAGAGCTTATGTTATTTCCCAAAGCCTCAGTTGTGTACATGATCATGTTTATGTTACTAATATTTAAAATAAAGTCCCAAAACTTACAAATAATGTTAAATAAGGATAACTGGATGAGCACTCAAAACCAATATCTCCTAAAACCAGCTGTTGAAACATCTGCAATCATATAACCATATTTATAATAAAACTATCAAGTTCAGATCATCATAATATAGACCAATATTGGAATAAGAACAGCATAAATAGTGTATATATATTTACTCATATATTTACTTATATATTTACTGAATCAAGACACATTCTAAAGCACAAAGAAAAGCTGCTCTACACTTTAATTGTTTTGACGCTTTATCAACCCCCTTATATCTGACCCATATTCAAAAAATCTGAATCACTATTGGTAATTATTTGCTAAAACTCTCTTTCCCAACAGACTCGCTGGAGCCGACTGCAACAATTAGCATTTGAAAATGCTCTATGGCCATGGCTGTTGACTGAGCATGCATAATGAATAGCGTTTGAGAGAAAAAACATCTCATCGAGCACAGCTGAGACGTCAGTAGCGCCACGGCCTGATGATATGCATCGATTCTGCTGTACTAATTCACATTGGAGTCACAGAATAACGTTTCACCACAAGCTGTCAGCCCTGTTAGCCTAGTCCAATGAATCTATATCACAGAGAGAGAAAAAATAAACCAGTATATTGTTGGTGCGACGCTGCAGCCAGCCAATAAAGCTTTCATGGCTTTAGATTTATAGTTTCGTTTGGGTGGCACAAAAATCATAAAGCATCTGATGTTTGGGAAGAACTCAGGATTGATGGGATTTTAGAGGCGACTAATGGGACAGCAGAGAGCGTAACTGTCGTCTTCACTGATCTAGGTTCGGGTAATGATGCTGCGTTTGCTTTGTGATTCTGAGCAAGGTTATTTTAGTAAAACAAAAACCAAAATTAAAACTGTTGGTGTCCTATTAAGGAACACCGCATTTCAGATTAAAAACATCAAGCCGAAAGTAAAATGTGGTGCTGGCAGTGTGATGGTCAGGGACTGTTTTGCTGCTTGAAGACTTGCTGTTTTAAATGGAACCATGGTAAAGATGGCCCAACTAGTTATTAGTTTTAGGTTTAGTTATTAGGTTTAGGTTTCAAAGTGCCTTTATAATACCAATAATGTGAGAAAACGGCTAAAAGAAATGGTGAAAATGCAAAAAACATTATTTAAAACTAAGATTAAAACTGTTGGTGTCCTATTATGTGTGACGTAAAAGTAACACTGCATTTAAGAAAAAGAACATCAGACCAAAAGTAAAATAGGGTGCCGGTAGTGTGATGGTCAGGGACTGTTTTGCTGCTTGAAGACTTGGTGTTAAAAGTTGAAGCAGGAATTCTCCTGTGTACCAAAATATCCTAAAGGAGAACTTCTGGCCATCTGTTAGTGACTTCAAGTTGAAGTGAACTTGGGTTCTGCAGCACGACCATGATCTAAAACTTACCAGCAAGCCCAGTTCTGAATGGCTGAAGAAAAGCAAAATGAGACTTTGGAGTGGCCTAGTCAAAGTCCTGAACTAAATCTAATTGAGATGCTGTGACATGACTTTAAAAAGGAGGTTCATGCTTGAAAATCCATCTAATGTGGCTGGATTACAGCAATTCTGCAAAGATGAGTGGGCTAAAATTCATCCACATGACTGTACAAGACTCATAGCAAGTTATCGAAAACGCTTGTGTGCAGTTCTTGCTGGTAAAGATTGCCCAACTGGTCATTACTTTTAGGTTTAGTTATTAGGTTTAGGTTTCATAGTGATTTTATAAAACAAATAATGTAAGAAAATGGCTGAAAGAAATGGGAAAATGCAAGAAAATAAAGTAAAACTAAGATTAAAACTGTAAAAGTAAAAGTACAGTTACACTGCATTTTAAAAAAAGAGGATCAAGCCGAAAGTAAAATGTGGTGCTTGTAGTATGATGGTCAGGGGCTGTTTTGCTGCTTACAGACTTGCTGTTAAAAGTGGAAGCAGGAATTCTCCTGTGTACCAAAATATCCTGAAGGAGAACTTCTGGCCATTTGTTAGTGACCTCAAGTTGAAGTGAACTTGGGTTCTGCTGCAGGACAATGATCTAAAACATACCAACAAATTTACTTCTGAATAGCTAAAGAAAAGCAAAATGAAGACCTTGGAGTGGCCTAGTCAAAGTCCTGACCTAAATTCAATTAAGACACCAAAAGTAAAATGACGTGGTGGTAGTGTGATGGTCTGGGGCTCTTTTGATGCCCCATGAATTTTGCCATTTACCTAAATATTTTGAAGGACAACGTCCGGCCATCTGTTAGTAACCTTAGTTGATTATTAAACTTAGGTTCTGCAGCAGGACAATGATCCAAAGCAAACCAGCAAAAGTCCACTTCCTATTGGCTTAAGAAAAGCAAAATGATGTCTTTGGAGTAGCCTAGTCAAAGTCCTGAACTCAATCCAATTGAGATGCTGTGGCATAACCTTAAAAAGGCAGTTGATGCTCGAAAACCCTTCAATGTGACTAAATTACAGCAATTCTGGATGTGTTCTGTTAAACTAGAATTTCTAAAACTAAAACTAAATATATAAAAATGTGTTTACAAAAAAAGACTAAAACTAACTTTGACATGAACTAAATTGAAATTAACTATAAATAGTATGAAAATGAGTGGTCAACCACTAATCATTATTAATTTAATCCAAAATAAAATGTGTTTAGACATAATATATGTACTGTGTATATTAATTATGTATATATAAATACAGACATACATGCTTATATTTGAGAAAATGTTTAGTTATATTTAGATATAAAATATATGCATTATGTATACATCTAATACAAATTATATACAAATTTAAATATCTATGTAATAAAATTGGTTTGTATAATTTGCTTGATGTGTATATCACATATACATTATTAAAATATAATACACAGACACATATTGTGTCAAAACAAACTTTTATTTTGGCTCCAATTAATTGCGATTAATCTTTGGCCAGCATTAATAAAAATAAAAACTAACTTAAAATTTTTTTTTTAAACTATAATAACCTTGATTCAGAGTGGAAACGCAATTCGGATGTAGTTTTTGTCAGATTGGTCTGGTTGGATGTCGTAATGATGGGACATCTGTGTTTATTCTTGGGGACGGCTCAGGATTTGATTGCATTAGTTGACTCCAGTTTTTGCCGCCAAGTGTATTATCAATAACAATCTCACTATACAGAACGAGGCCAAAAACCATGAGATTCCAATTCAGACGTTGTTCTCTATAGGATGGATCTGAAACTTCTTTTCAAACGCCTTTGTGTTTCCTCTGCTCTCATCCTCATGTTTTGCAGTTCAGAGGCTTTCTGACACAGTACTCAAAGATATTGATTTTCTCTTTTCTCTTGTAGTCATTCAGGGTCATTTCCTAAATGAGGATTACAGCAGGAGCGTTTGAAGTCACGGGCAGGGAGCTCTCAGTCTTGTTCATTGAGCTTTTCAACTGCGTAGAATTTCTAAAGGTCCTGAACTGCAAAAAAAAAAAAAAAGAAAGAAAGAAAGAAAGAGGAAGAATTGCTTTCCTTTAGCGCTATTTTGTCTTGTTTTCCATCAAAGAATCATCTGAACAACAAGATCCATTTACTTTGACAAACAAAGTACCTTCATATGATCAATAATGCAAGAAAATGGCTTTGCTTGAAATATCAGAGCTTGTTTTTCAGAAAATGTCTTGTTTTTTTTTCCCCTACTAGGAATTTGTTTTCTTGTTTCTAAAACTGAGTGAGGTTAATGCTACACATCGTTCTTATTCAGATCTCACAAGCAAACATAGCTTTACATGAACAAATTCATATGATTTCATTTGTTTGAGTGATTTCACGTATGATTTTTAAAGGGCACCTATTTTACCTCTTTTTTCAAAATTTAAGAGGAATCTTTTGTGTCTCCAGAATGTGTCTGTAAAGTTTAAAAACACTTATCAGATTATTTATTATACCTTTCAGAATGTTGGAATTTTCTGCTCTGGACACCATGTAGCTGTTTTTGTTGCCTGTGCCTTTAATGCTGGTTCTGCCCGCCCACCGTTCCTATTTATGCCTGAATATGTCTCAATCTCTGCCTCGGCTGCATCAGATAAACAGCACAGTGACAGATATGAAGGAAGCAGATCTCACTTAACGTTTGTGAGAAATACTATAGAAAGAAGTTTACCAATGATTATTTGATGTATTTGTTGTGGAGTTCATTTAAGATTTTCAATAAATCACACACAATGCCCTCACAAAGTTCACACACAGACACACACACACATACA
Organism: Danio rerio; assembly: GCF_052040795.2. Taxonomy (NCBI): domain Eukaryota; kingdom Metazoa; phylum Chordata; class Actinopteri; order Cypriniformes; family Danionidae; genus Danio; species Danio rerio. The sequence continues at coordinate 71,945,122 of NC_141025.1, forward strand.
CAGACAGCACACACACATTGTATTTGTACTGTATTTGCACACAAATATGACAGGATACACAATAATATCCACTGCTGTATGGACACATGTTATGTTAATGTACACAATTTACCGTCCACAAGCCAGGATTGAGGCATCTTCTTTTATGATTGTATTGACACCAGGCACGTGCACACATAGGGCTCAACCTGTGCAGTGCACATGGCCTTTTTATTCTTGGATAGAAAGTGACCTTCCAAAATGATCTGAAGTTTTTCAGAGAATATCAGTACCCCACTGGGAATTTAGTGTTTCCTTGCTTCATAAATGTTAACATAAGCTAAAAGCGAATTAGGTTTTTGGCAGCACGGTGGCTCAGTGGTTAGCACTGTCATCTCACAGCAAGAAAGTCGCTGGTTCGAGTCCCGGTTGGGCAGGTTGGCATTTCTGTGTGAAGTTTGCATGTTCTCCCTGTTCACATGGGTTTCCTCTGGGTGCTTCAGTTTGCCCCACAGTCCAAACACATGCGCTAATTGAGTAAACAAAATTGGCCATAGTGTATGAGTGTTTGTATGAATGTGAGAAAGTATGGGTGTTTCCCAGTACTGTGTTGCAGCTGGAAGGGCATCTACTGCTTAAAACATATAATGGAATAGTTGGTGGTTCATTCCTCTGTTTTGACTCCTGATTAATAAAGGGACAAAGCCGAAGGAAATGAATGAATGAATGAAGTGAAGTTTATTTAAAAACTAATTTCAAGAGGAGCACGCGTTCATGATTGATCACAGCTGGTCCAGCATTAACTAACGCATGATTCACCAATCAGATGATTCCTAGCTCACCATAAATAGCCAGGGTTTCTTACTACAGTTATCTACGCCTTGAAGAATCCCCCCTTCCACCCCTACTTTTCCCTAAGGGCAGCATGGTGGCCCAGTGGTTAAAACTGTTGCCTCACAGCAAGAACGTCACTGGTTCAAATTCTTTACACACTGTAAAAAAAAATCTGTAATTTTACAGATTATTTCGGGCAGCTGGCGTGCCAAAAAAATGTAAAATAACGGCCGTTAAATTGCAGAAATATACCATAAAGTAACATATATTAATTTACAGACATTTCTTTCAATTTTAATTTCTGGTAAATTTCTGTAATTTATTGTCCGTAATTTAATGGTACATTTCTGTAATTTAACGGTTGTTACTTTATTTTTTTTACGTAAAATTACAGATTTTTTTTTTCTGTGCAGGCCAGCTGTCGTTTTTGTGTGGAGTTTACACGTTCTTCCCTTGCTCACGTGGGTTTCCCCTGGGTTCTCCAGTTTCCTCCCACATTCCAAAAACATGTGTCATAATTGAATTGATCAATCTATAGCACTATAGTCAAGCTCTTAACCAGCAGTATATCTCTACATAGCAATTATAATCTGCCATCAGCTTTTAACAAAGGGAGGAGTTTTCGAGATCTACCTGAGCTCAAACTCCCCTCTCGCCCTGCAAACGGGAGTGAGCCCCGGGCTCAAAAATCTTATGAGTTCAGGGCTCTCTCCCGGCACAGCCTGCCAAACTCGCTTTATAATCAATTATCAGCTAAGTGTTTACTCTTGAAATTAGGTTTATGCTACAAAAAGGTCTTATACAGCACGATCTCACAAAGAAATGTAGCTGTTTATGTACAAATTCATATGATTTCATTGGCTTAAAAACTTTAGATTTTTCAGTTCTACAAAGAGATTCAACAAGATTGCTACCTTGTTGTGTTCATCAGGTGAAGGTGACGTGGTGTAATTGAGCTAAATGTGAAAAGCCCTCACAGCTAATTCATTTTCAGCTTGTTTTTGGACCTCATTCTCTTGCTCAACACCTCTCTCTCTTTCTCTCTCCATTTCTCACTCACAGTGTTTTTCTCAGCATCTCTCTGTTTCTCTCGTTCTCTCTGGTGACTGATATTGATTTTCTGTGTTGCTACAAGACCATATAACCGCCTGCAGCAATTAGCGGCCTGAACTCTAAAGATAATTTAAACGCAATGTGCTGTAAAAAGAGCAACAGCTAAACACTCAAACCCACACTGTTAACATTTTTCTGTACAATCCACAGTAACTTTCTGTAAACCAAAACACTTGCTGTACATGTATCTTGCTGTATATACAGAATGGAATATATATCTTTACTGTAAAATTTCATTCCTTCATTTTCCTTCAGCTTAGTCCCTTATTTTTCGGGAGTCGCCATCGCGGAATAAACCACCAACTATTCCAGCATGTGTTTTACACAGTGAATGCCCTTCCAACCCCAACACAGTACTATAGGAAACACCCGTACTCTCACTCACTAAAAATCCAATATTAGTTTGGGTAAAAACATGCACTCGTTTTCCAAATTATTTGAAATATATGTAAACAGCACATATAGGGCCTGTGTTTCCTTTACAAATATTATTGAGAACGTTACATATCCTATTCTTAACACAAAGTCACTTACAAAAGCTCACACGTATTCTAATCTCATATATAAATCATATAAATAAATAAATAATGAGGCGATTTATTAAGGAATCAAATTTTATATTAATTATTTATTAGGAAATAAAAAAAATCAACCTTTAATTATAATATTAATAATATTAATTAAACCACTGCAGAAATGTTCTAACACTACAGTACAGATACTGTAAAGCATTAATGTATTTTAATTTTATTAACGCGTTTTTTTTTTTTTTTTTAGACATAACATAAATTCCACTCTTAAATAAAAGGTCTCTTATTGCTTTCGTCATGAGCCATGGCAGTGTTAAAAATGGCATCAATGTTTTCAAAATGCACTGTGAAGGGAGCACAATTGTAAACATGAAGATCGCTAAAACTAAAATGTAAAAATACTTTGAAAGCAAATTACACCTAAGAGTGATAACTTTAATGCTTTTTTATTTTTAATTATTCCAAGATTATTAGTAGGTTCTAAAACAATAAAGCATAGGGATAATGGGAAACAGAAAATGTTTCTAACTACAGCTCCAGAGGTGTAGTTGCAAGTGTAACGGAGGCCAGCTAGTAAGTGCTCTGCATGTAAACCTCACTCCTCTGACCTCTAAAGGTGCTCTAGCAACAGACGCAAGGGGCCATAGTCTTTAGCCTCCTTGTTAGAGCAACCGACTCCCATGCGGAAGGTCGTCAGTTCGATTCCAGCTCGGAGCGGGTCGGGTGGTGTAGGACCAACGGGGTTACACAAGCATACAAGTTTGGGACGCAGTTTGCTAATACTCGTTGAAACGATGGATTTGGGAAATGCCAAATCAACAAACTATGTTTGAAATGACACAACTTGCGACCTTAGTTAGCTAACGATGGTTTTCGGAAATGCACCCCTGGTCGACTGAAGTATATATTGCGTCCTCTGGAGGATTTACTTGAGAAGAGGATGTGCGAGAGAAATTTGAGATCAAACAAAAACTGTGAGCATATGTATTTCTGGTAAAGTATTTCACTATCCCCAGGAATGTAGACCTGGGTACGTATCCGTGATGAGCCTGGGCTAAATTTAAACAAACAAATTAAGTTGAACATTGCTAAGTTTAATTTGTTTAAATTAAGCCAATTTACCTTAACATTTCGTTAATCCAATGAATCTTTTTTTTTTTTCAGTAAGGTAGGGTAAAAAACAAGTGCATATCAAAGGGTCCCAGCAACCAGCATTTTCAGGCTATCCTCTTTTGTTTTCAGCTCAAATAGGTTTTGAACAAGTGAAATGATGACAGAAATTTCATTTCTTGCTGAACTAGAATTGCATGTATTGGACTACACCGAAGACCTGTTATTTTTGCGCACCACAAGAGATCAGCTGCCTTTCTCTATGCCAGACTTGTGCTTGCTATTGATTCCTTTAAATCAATACACGCCGCACAATCATATAAATAATAGCGTTCGAGTCGAAGGGGGTGATGGCTCATTTTTGGCCTTCATGTACAGTATGTATTTGCTAAAATGGCACAAAATACTGAGCGCCACTGCTGAGATTGAGTCTCGCGTGGATGAAATGACAAAGAAAAAGTGTGATGATTTCATTGCAAAGCTTAGGGCTTTTTTTTGGCTTTTATTTAAGATTTACTTGTATATCTATTATGCAGGAGAAACCAGTGTCGTACCACATTTTGTGTCAACATCTACATGTAAGTTTTGTTGCTGTTGTTGCAATATGGCCTCAAGCTTTGGAAGAATTTTCTCATATTCCTTTGCTACACAGAAGTGGTTTGAATACACAAGATACTCATAAACTGTACTTTAAATATATACATAAAAAAAATAAGAAAAGCAGCATGATGGCTGAGTGGTTAGCCCTGCCGCCTTACAGCAAGAAGGTCGCTGGTTCGAGTCCTGGCTGGGTCAGTTGGCATTTCTGTGTGAATTTTGCATGTTCTCCCCGTATTGGTGTGGGTTTCCTCCAGGTGCTCCAGTTTCCCCCACAGTCCAACCACATGCGGTATAGTTGAAACAAAATTGGCCACAGTATAGCCCCTTTCACACAGTGATACTGGTAAATATTGGGAAAAATTTCTGGAACAATTTTGCCAGTAAACAGGCAAGGACGTTCCTGATTTTTTCTAGAAAAGACCCTTCACACATCCATTCCAAAATACCAGTTAATTCTAACATCATTAGCCAAATGGCCTATAAACGGCTGCGCTTGTATTTGTAAACATAGAAGGGCTCAGGCTTTTGTTGATGGTTTCGCTTAAAGCTTTGACATTCAAGCAGCTGCTTTGTCCCAGAGATATCCAAATTTTCCTTTGTTCACACAGAGCAGCATTCCGGCAAATTACCAGCAGGAGAGGTGCAAGCCTAACTGGCGCTCTAGGCAAATGATGCCCTCACGGTGCTTATGCTGCCTTCACGCAAGTGAAGAGAGACGGGGGTGGTGATTGTTTGGCGCGGATGAAAGTGAAGAGCGCGGGGATTGGTTTTTGGGAGGGGTGGTATCCCAGACCAAAGGGAAGAGGGGGTATAGTTCTCCATGCTGCTCCTTATAAGATGCTGCCCTGGGGTGCTTTTCCCAAATAACAATGTAGTTTGTGGCTGAAATATTATAGTACGATGCATCGATTAGGAAAAGAACGATTCAGTGATGAGTGTTTCCCAAAACCCTTAGTTTCTCTTTCGCAGATCCATCATTTGAACCACATTAGTTATACATAAAACACCCATAATGATGCTCCCAATGGGGTGGAGTAACAACTTCTTTAGAGAAGAAGACCATCATTTCTTTGTGCAAATTATAGTTTTACTCGCACATGCATTTTAAAAAAATACAATATTAGTTTTGATAAAACATGCACTCGCTTTCCATATTAATTGAAACATATGTAAATAGCACATATAGAACCAATGTTTCCTTTACAAATATGATTGAGAAGTTGAACGTTACATATTCTATTCTTTAATATAAAATCACTTACAAAAGCTTACACGTATTCTAATCTCATATATAAATCATATACTGTAAATAGATAAATAATGAGGCTATTTATTAAGAAATAAAATGTAATATTTGTTATTTATTAGAAAATGAAAAAAGCATACTATGAAAAAAGCAATAATAATTATTATTATTATTAATTTTAAGTAGGATATTGTTTATTTAATTTTATTTTATTTTTTGAAAAGTCTTTTAGAATTTGACACATGCAAACCACTGCAGAAATGTTCTAACCAACAGGCCCATGCAATATAGAGCACAAATACTTAATAAATAACCAACTATAAATAAAATCATTAACCTATGCGATGTTTTTTGTTTTCACAAGCTGTAGATGTATCATAAATTCCACTTTTAAATAATAGGTCTTCTATTGCTTTCGCCATGAGCCACGGCGGTGTTCAAAATGACATCAATGTTTTTAAAGTGCACTATGAAGGGAGCACAATTGTAAACATGAAGATCCCTAAAACTGAACTGTAAAAATAGTTTGAAAGCAAATCACAACTAAAAGTGATGACTTTAATGCTTTGTTATTTTAAATCATTCCAAGATTAAATCTTAGAAAGTTCTAAATGAATAGGACATAAGGGGGGATAACTGGAAATAGAACATGACCAGGAACTGTGTTTCCAACTAGAGCTCCAGAGGTGTAGTTGCAAGCACTGTCTGTTTGTTGGAACAACAGATTTGGGAAATGTCAAATTAATGAACTTTGTAATGATACAACTTGCGACCTTAGTTGGCTAACGATGGTTTTCGAAAAGCACCCCAGATTGGCTGATGCTTCTGTTGGCGCTTCTTGAAAAGTTGAGAAATCCCCAACTTCTGCAGCGAGCAACGCAACTGAAGCAGCGCATCCATAATTCAGTTCGGCAACGCTTGTTGTCAACCATTTAACCTCCTGAGACCCTACCCATTGACTTGTGTCCTCTGTAGTGGACCTTGTGTTTTCATGAATTTCTTTGAATATTTTGAGCTACTCTGTCAGGTCCTGTTGTACTGTTCAGAAGACATCCTGGGCTTTCTAGCGATATGTCATTTGATTGGCTGGCATGCTAGGAACTACTTCTTACACTGCATCCAAAATGGCCGGCTTACAAACATGCACATTTTATGGTAAGGAGAGAGGTATGTAAAATTTAGCCTTTAAATTTTTTTTTTTACTGTTATTATTACATATATATTTGTTTATTAAAGTGTCAGGAACAATACATTTAGCTTTCAAAGCTGATAACTTGTTTGTGTTTCAAAATATCATCCTTTTTAAAATGTCCACTGTAGTGGACACCAGGACCATCTTAATGCAATTAATGACTGCATGTAGTAGGAGGCAGAACTGAAGCAGAGAGGATTCTTTAGAGTCTGGCAATCAAACAATTTGAGAACTAGAGACAATTAGAGAATGACAATCAGTTTTAAATTGCTTTTATGTTACATTTGTTTTGGATTAACATCACTTCTTTTTTTCTTTTTGTCTTTTTTTGTTTTTTGATTTTGGCTCTTTTTCAGACTAAACTGTTTCAGAAATTTCTATACAAAAGGAAAAAATGGTTTTTGTTTAGTTTTTGTTACATTAATATTGGATTAATATCCCTTTACAGCCCTATCCTGTACAGTTTTGTTGTCCGAGTTTGGCTGTCGGTTCAAACCAAAATGTTCCTGTGGTCCACAACGGTGGACAATCTGTAAAATTAAAAATAAAAACAAAATGTAAAAACTCTAAATTGTAAAAATGTTTAACCCAGAGTATGTAGGAAATCACAGAAAAAAAAGAAAAAAAAATATTTGGGTCTTAGGAGGTTTAAAGTGAATGGGAAGCATTGATGCTGACGCCCAGTGTAAATGGGGCATTAGTGTTTACAGTGCAGTGACGGCAAAATATAGGAAACTCCAGGTAGTTCTGTAACTTTGATCTCCACTTTGTCATTTTATACTCATAAAAGAGTTTTCTTTTACATTAAAGTTAACACTTTTGTTGCATTTGATATGCATTTTATATAATATAAAATGTCTTTTGAAAATGTCATTTGTAGTAGACAAAAAATGCACATAAATTGAACAATTTTGTTCTCGAAAGACTGGTTTCAGTGACAAAACAAACAACAAACTCGGAAAATCCCGATTATAAATAGCATCTTTTCCAGAGACACTGCATTGGGATATTTGATGTTGAAGGATGCTTTCAGACATTCTCTATTTCCTCAGTTCTTGCTTTAAAAATGTAAAAACGCAGTGCCTGAGGTGAATTGCTAAACATCATAAATAGTTGTTCACAAACAGTGTTGATTAGATCTCACTTTGGCTCGGAGAAAAGAGAGCAGCGCTCAAGAGGATGCAGAAAGATCACTTGGATCATGTTGCCATGACGACGGGGGGAGTGTCAGGTGTGAGAGTGATTAAGGAGATGCGCGGGGTCCACATTTAGAGATGCTCGATATACACGGCGAGACACAAGCGCAAATGTGACAGACAATCCATTTATCTGGAAATCTGGCATTTTTTGCTAGTCGTTTCTGCTCTTTTCCTAGACGTCATGTTTTAGATTGTGTGTTGACAGATTGATTTATAGGTTCATTGAACAGATTAGGGTTTTATTTATGTTTTATTCTGGGCAGAGGGGACATTTTGTGACTTTTTAGCAAGAGAACAATGGAAGGTGACAGAAAAATAAGATAAATTTAAGACTTTACACTTGAACAGTATGTCTATTATTATTATTTTATACAGGGTTGAAACTGAAACGCCTGGTTTTAGACCACAATAATGCATTCATATAGTGTAGGGGCTCTTTTTGCGGCCAATACAGCATCAGTTCATCTTGGGAATGACAGATACAAGTCCTCCACAGTGGCCAGAGGCATTTTGAGCCGATCTTCTTACAGAATAGTGACCAGGTCACTACGTGATGCTGGTGGAGTAACATGTTTCCTGACTTGCTCCTCCAAAACCCCCCGAAGTGGCTCAATAATATTCAGATCTGGTGCCTCTACAGGCCACGGAAGATGTTTAACTTCATTGTTCATCAAACCACTCTATCACCGTCTCGCTGTGTGTATTAGTGCATTATGATCCTGATTCATGACACGGCCTTCAGGATAGAATGTTTGAACTATTTTAATAGTGACCCATATCCGATCAATGTGTTTAAACCAAGTGTGCCGCAAGCCTGCGTTTGAGTGAAGGTTTCGGCCGTCAGATCGCCCCCTGGGGGCTGGCTGCAGTACAAGTCATAAAGCCCGCCTCCTCCGTGTTAATGAAGGAGACTTGAGCCCAAATAAAAAAAATTATTACACTTGCAATAAAATGTCCCGAAAGATGGTTCTGGTCGATTAAGGCACTGGTTATTGTGCTGAAATAGGTGCAGATCTTCATTTTTGTAAACAGTTTGTTTTAAGCAGTAATTTAATGCTGGGCGTGTCATCGTGATTGACAGTTGTGATTGACAGTTTCTCAAAGCAGCGCGTCTGAGCTTCAGCAGAAGACTGAAGTGTTATTATTCGATTTCTGTGTTATTTTACCATGACAAAATGAGTTCAGCAGTAAACTACAGTTTCTGACATACATGATCCTGGTGGAACACTGTTTATTCGCTAAGTTCAGGGCTTTTTTTGGGCTTATTAGTTTGCTGATACACGCCTTCCCACCCAGATGGCAAAATACACTCGGACCAGTTCGGCTAGATTCTCGCCTGCCGGAGACTTACCCCTCAGAGCTCAGACTGACTACCTCAACTGGACCTTCTCCGGATGCCTGGACTCACTGCCCAATTCCAGCCTGAGTCAATCGAGCCAGATGCGGCGGCCGAGCGAGCCGGCGCTGCCGCATGCGAGCCGGAATCAGCCCGCGACGCCGCGAGTATGTTATGCGCTGCAGCCCGGAGCTGGCGCGATTGAATATATAAAACCCTCATATTTGTTAACGTTTTTACATCCATTTGTGTTGATATGACAGCAAACGCATGCTGAGAAGTTCGGGGGGTGTGGTTGATTTTACATAAAGCGTTTGGTTGGAAGCTCGACTCCGCTCATTTTCGCGGCTCCTCCTCTGGCTCCATCAGACAATCCTTCTGCGCATGTCAAGGCTCCAATTTCAGCAGTCTTTTGTGACAGTTTGTGCCCGTCAAGCAGGCGTTTTGCCCTCAAGGCGTTCAATGGGAAAAAGTTTTTACGAAGTTTTACAATTTACGAAGTCGCGCAAGCGTAAAGGCGGGTTCTAGTATCTGCGCCACACTAGCCACAATGGAAGAAATTGTCTTGCTTATAGATCTGCGAAAAATGCAAAGTTTAAACTGATTTAGTGATTTAAACTTTAAAATGATTTTGAGGCGGAGGAGGAGGGAAAGGGCCGTCATTGCAGCTTGCGCCTATGGTTATATTTATAGTGTCCTCCACCATTCAGAGGAATTTGTGGGAAAGAGAGAGATCTTGGGTCTGGTGGGAGCAAATTGTGGCGACTGACCACTTTCCTCCTCCATGTTTCCTCTTGATTGTTGATGTTTACCGCAATGGCGTCTCCACACACAGTCTTCCTTCTACGTCAATAAACCGTGGAGAAGTACCACATTGCCACAAGTTTAATGCCGTACAAAACGAAATGCATCAATAAATCTGATCTGCCTGTTTACATGATAGTCACATTGTCACATATAAGATTTATATCTGATTTATTTCCACATATGAAGGAGGCCTGAAACTGATCTCTGAATATCCGAATGCATGCGTTTTTTTTCCGTGCTTACACGGCCATAGAACAGATCTGATCTGTGTCACATATGAGAAAAAAATCGGGAATTGGGTCACAATTAACTGGCAGTGTAAACGGGGCCCTTGACAGTGACTATCTTTACATGGACATCAGTAATCAAATTATTTATTTATTTTTATCATTTATATAATTAAGAGAAAAATAAGATTAAAGCCTTTACATGAGTTGCTTTTTGAGTGTTACTTTAATATTCCCGTTTTACATGTTATAGCACATAATTCGAATAACCTCATTGCGTCACCGCGCTATGCGCATTTCCTCCGGAGTTTCATGTAATTTATGTGTTTCATTTTAATTTAACTGCAGTTTGGCACTTTCACTTTCATTCCTGAACATTTCATGCATGGCCTCTGTGACAAATGAGATATTGGATGCAACTATGAACTGCTGGAAGTGTTGTTTCAATAAAAGTTCATACGGCATGCTGAATAGAAGAAAACAAGCCTCTGCATTTCACGACTGCAGCCCTGTGTGTGTGTGTGTGTGTGTGTGTGTGTGTGTGTACTATCCTGTTGCAAAAAAGTGTAAAACGTACATGACGATGATAATTCGATTAAGGTGTTTACATGTCTGTACTGTACTTCAATAATGCGAGTAAAGTTGGCATACTCCACATGTCTTAATTTGATTTCTCTTTAGTTCGATTATTCGAATATTAACTAATTGTTCGATACCTTAATCTGATAAATTAATCAAAGATCACTGTTAATATGGTTGACTCTTAATCAGAGTATTGTTAATTGGGAGGACCGGGAGAATTCCCGGTGGGCCGGTCCGTTTTTTGACCGCGAGGGCCGGTATCTCTAGCTGCTTGCACTCTCAGCAGTCACACTTTTTTTCATTTATTTATTTATTTGACCATAGCCTCACTCTTTTTATTCATTATTTTGCCGCAGCTCCGCTCTTTTTATTTATTTTCTCAGAGCCCCGTGAGCAAAATGTAGCTTGCAGGTTAATGATGATCTCTATCATTCAACCCGAATCAGCGTCCAGTGATTAGCATGTTGTGTTACGCCACCGCCGACCTGAGTTCGAGCCTCACCTGAGTAATTTTTTATTTGAATCTTTTCATTTTTATTGTTAAGACATATAATATTGTTAGGGTTGTTGAACATTTGAAGTTCTAAAGCTGTTTTCTTGAAAAAGACGTGATAGTGTCATTAGAATCTGAATTGGAAATGACGTTATTTAAATTTCAAGAGTTCACACTTTTGTTGATGATTAATTATAAAAGCTTGTTTGGCATGCTGTCCTGGTAGAGAGCCCTGAGCTCATAAGATCCTCGAGCCCAGGGCTCCCTCCCGTTGCAAGGTGGGAGGGGAGTTTGAGCTCAGGTAGATCTCGAGAACTCCACTGCTGTTGTAACCAATGAACAGTAAGTGATTACTCTTGAAGATAACTACGTACTAGAAGCATATCTATGGTGCCAATTTGGATTATTAAATTAACTTAATTGCATGTTTTTAGGCGGTGGGAGGAAACCGGGGGAAACCCACGTGAGCATGGGGGGAGAAGTGCAAACTCCTCACAGAAATGTCTGCTGGTTTGGTAAAGCCTGGAACCAGAGACATTCTTGCTGTGAGGCAACAGAGCTATGCACTGGGCCACCGTGTCACCCATCTAAGAAGGAGGAGTAGGGGAGGAAGGGGGGACTCTTCAAAACGAAGATAGCAGTGGAATGAAACCCAGGGTATTTATAGTAGTTTAGGAGTCATCTGATTGGAGCGTAGTGAATTGGATAATGCGGATCCAGCCGCTAGCAATCATAAGCACGTGATCCTCTCGAAATTTGTTTATACATAAACTTCACATAGTCAGTCGTGAACTGAGGTGGGCCCGTCTAAGGCTTGAAACTCCAGGGCTGAAAAGGAGTCCCACTCCGACCCTGATGTTAATGGTTACCTTTTTACTTCTTCAAAATAACTTCTTTTGTGTTCAACAGAATAAAAAAAAACTCAAAAAGGTTTGGAACAACATGAACATGGGTAAATAGTGAATTAAATTTCATTTTTGGTGCCCTATATCTTTCGTTTGGGCTATATGGTGGCGCAGTGGGTAGTATTGTCACCTCACAGCAAGAAGGTCGCTGGTTTAAACCCTGACTGGGCATTTCTGTGTGGAGTTTGCATGTTCTGCCATGGGTTTTCCCTGGTTGCTTCCGTTTCCCCCAGAGTTCAAAGACATGCGCTATAGGTGAATAGGGTAAGCAAAATTGTCCGTAGTGTATGTGTATGTCCTGGTCCTATGACCCACCTCAATAATATTAGATGTTACGAAACACCAACATGGTGCGGCTAAATATCAACTTCGATATAAATGGCCCTGGGAGTACCTACATATATATCTTTAATTTTAATGACACCTTGTTACATGTCATATTTATTAACAACGGTAAATTATTCTAATCCTAAATTATTTGTAATTTGAAGTTGCTAACACTAACCCAAAAGCCTAACTCTAAACCTATAAGTGCATGTTCTTAATTAATATTGCACTGGTGTAATAACACTTGTTTCTTGGTCTAATTTCAAAACTAATTTCCATTTTTCATATTGTACATCACTCTGTTATGACTCATAAATTCATTTAAATCCTTTATATTAAGTTTTTACCATCTGGCACTCATCATTTAACAACCATATCATACTCATCCTTGCAATTCCTGTTTTGTTTTAATAACATTTATGTAAATTTATGCTTCAGTCTAATATGGGCATCCCATGAGGTGATTTTTTGTTGTTGTTTCCTTGCTCGTGTTCTTGCATAAATATCGATTTGGTGCTTCAGACAAAGACATTTGATTGCATTTATTTATATCAGTAAACAAACCGATCACCAAACCGCATGATTTCAAAGGTCAGATGATGCCTCTGAAGTGACCGAAGTTTTCATTTCAGCTCTCTGGATGTCAGCCAATCATTTCTGCAGGCTCATCGTATGAGTACAGGAAAATACACCCACTCTATGACCACCCATACAGAAGCCATCTGTTAGCGTGGAGTGGGATTTGGCCTAACATATACATCGCAGGTAACAGTGCAAAGACATGGAAACATCTTGATCATGCCAAATCCTGCTCTTAGATATGATTGAAAAGGTGTCAGAGGTAAGAAGTGAAATGATAGTCTTGATAGATTGTCTTCAGATGTTTCTGGGATATCTGTGAAAGCTTCCCTAAAGTCATCCTATTAGACTTTTGAGAGTAATTAGATCATAAATTTTTCAATCATTGAATTATGGATTTACTCAGACTTAAGAACTCCTTATAAAAGTAATTTTATTATTATTTTAAAAAAGAAAAAGGTCATTACTTTTAAAAATATGACATTTGTTGTTGGTCACGAAAACACAGACCGGTTTATTGATCCATTGGTACCAGGCCGCACAAGAAACCATTAAATATTTCTGTTTTATTTATTATCTTAGCCTTAACAATCTTTTATTTTGAAAAATCTTTTATTTTGAAAAATGACCATATTCTCTTGCTCTAGTTGATAACAATAGTGTAGAAGCACATAACCCTAACTGTAAGCTTAAACTTTGTATAAACTGTAGACTTATCCCTTAATTCTAATTGGCTGTTTGGAATGTTGATCCAGGCACATGTCCTACTTGGTGACCAATTGTGAAAGACCCCAGAGACAGGCGAGTCACATTGATCTCATGGGCCAGCCTGGGCCACCGGTGACCTATTCACACCTTCAGCTTCACACCTACTCACGCCCGGCGTTCTCCAGCCTGACGCCTAGACTGCAGACCTGGGGCCTCATGTATCAACGCTGCGCACGCACAAAAACTTTGCGTACGCCAGGTTTCACGCTCAGAATCGCTCACGTTTGGATTTACTAACGATGAACTGAACGTGGGAATGTGCGCAGCTGCACGGCAGCTTCTTGGCTGGTGTACGCACATTTTTTGTGCGTGTCTGTTTTATTTCCATTGGCGACTCCTAGAGGCAGTTGTGTTAAATTGCTCTCTACAAAGTGTCTGAGCCTTGCTATGGCAGCTGTATGAGACGGGTTCATCTAGCAGGTATATAAGGTTTCCATACTATACAGTTGACCAGCTAAACATTAAAGCGCAATTTGCAGCGGTCTCCTGTTTTCCCAATGTAATCTGAGCTATCTACTGCACGCACATTGATATAAAGACACTATCTGAAGATGAATTTGCATGCGTGAATCAGAAACATTTCCATTCAATAAATGTGCAAATAAAATATGATGCACAAACTTATTAATGATTCCAACTAGTCTTTCTCGTGATAAATAGTAGGCAAAATCTGATATGTAGCGGGGGGAAAAAAAAAGAAAGAGTTCATCAGATGCTGGATTTGAACCGAGTTCATGCTCGAATGTGTCAAAACATGTTGACATGTGTCTTACGAGCTGCACCACTGAGACTGTTAAGGGTATTGCAACATTTTACACCTATATATCTCACTATTTCTTTTCTAATTCACTCAGTGCGATGTTCAGACCCAACTGTGTTGACCGCATCAGCTAAACTCTCCCACTCTATTTTTTTTCTTTTGTTGTTAATTCCGGAGAACAAACTTGCAAATAACACCGCTTTTCTCCGGTCTACCTCCGAAAGCAGCACCTCTAATTCACATTCTGTTCAAAGTTTCTCTTTTTGCTTGCTTTTGCCTTTGCCTTTTCATTGGGTTTTGCCAAAGTAGAGTCATTAGCATATTCATAAGGGGGAGGAGGCAGGGAGGGGTTTTGTGCTCGTGCATGTTGCGCTCAGTTTCACGTTCATTCGGATGTACAAAAGAATATGCGTGTGATTCGGCGTACGCAGTGTTTCATACATCTGAATTTTTTTCTGCGTACGCACATTTACAGATTTGTGCGTACGCAATGTTTTAGTATGATTTCCACGCAAGTCTTCATACATGGGGCCCCTGCACAAGAAGTTTGGCAAGAGGAGATATGGTCATACCCAACTCAGCCTGGTTTCTCTCTAGATTTTTTCCTTCACTTTCGTCAAATGGTGAAGTTTATTCCTCGCCGCTGTCGCCACTGGCTTGCTTGGTTTTAGGACTTGTGGAGCTGCGCATCGATGGATTTTCTTTTCAGTGTTTGGACTTTTATCAGTGAAAATGACACCACGCTTAACTAAACTGTCAAGTCTGAAAAGTGGACTGACGCAGTTTCAATTTACTAGAACTTCTGTGTTAGCTGTTTTGACACAATCTACATTGTAAAGCACCATAGAAATAAAGATGGATTGAATTGAATAATTGTAGCTGAGACATTCTTTCTTTTTTTGTATGCGTGTTGTCAACATGCTCAGAAGATGCTGCTTTCTGTGAAACACATCCACTTTTAAAGTGCAATTATTATATTATCTGTCAACGCTTGATCCTTCAACAATAGCACTCTCTGGTTTATTCTAAATCTATCCATCTTTTCGTTGTTGTTTGTCTGTCATTATTGTTTAAAACATTTCAAAAATAAAGATGACACACGGCTAAACTAACCCAAGTCTTGTCACAGCTTCTACATATTCAAATACAGCAGCAAAATGTGGACACTTTAAAGGGACAGTTCACCCAAAAATGAAATTTCCTCCATCATTTACTCACCCTTTACTGTCACAAGGATCGCAAGTAAACGTTTATTAGCTGAATTGCTCTTTACAATATTCAAGGAACAAAGGCTGACAGCAACTCTGGTAGCATGGGATGCAAGATAACTCATAAGAAGTAAGAAGAGAACTCTCAGCAAAAAGGTCGCTGGTTTAAACCCCGACTGGGCCAGTTGGCATTTCTGTGTGGAGTTTGCATGTTCTGCCATGGGTTTTCCCTGGGTGCTTCGGTTTCCCGCAGAGTTCAAAGACATGCTATAGGTGAATTGGGTGAGCAAAATTGTACGTAGTGTATGTGTATGTCCTGGACCTATGACCCACCTCAATAATATTAGATGTTACGAAACACCAACATGGTGCAGCTAAATATCAACTTCGATATAAATGATATAAAATAGGAGTACCTAAATATATATCTTTAATTTTAATGACACCTTGTTACATGTCATATTTATTAACAACAGTAAATTATTCTAATCCTAAAATATTTGTAATTTGAATTTGCTAACACTAACCCAACTCTAAACCTATAAGTGCAAGTAAACGTTTATTAGCTGAATTGCTCTGTACAATATTCAAGGAACAAAGGCTGACAGCAACTCTGGTAGCATGGGACGCAAGACAACTCATAAGTCCAGGGGAACAGCAGAACAACTGAATGTCGAAAGGGGAGAAAAAGTCCTTAAGTAGGTCTCAATAATAGATTGCAGGTGGCCCCAGTGATTAGTCAGCTGACTGGACCATGTGCTGTCAGGGAAAGGTAAACAAACACAGCCATGCAACAGACATAACAACAAAAAGAGAACACAGATATGAACGGTGACACGTACTTGTTCCACATCAGTTTGAGTTTTTATTTATTCTTTCAAACACAAAAGGAAGATATTTTGAAGAATGTTGGAAACCGGATTTTCTTTTCCGGTCTCACTTTCCGAACTCATTAGCATGTTCAAGAAACCAGTCTAAGATGATTCTCACTTTATGACATGGCGTGTTATCTTGCTGGAGATAGCCATAAGAAGATGGGTACACTGTGTTCATAAAGGGATGGACATGGTCAGCAACAATACTCGGGTAGGCTGTGGCATTAACACGATGATTAATTGGTACTAATGGGCCCAAAGTGTGCCAAGAAAATGTCCCCACACCGTTACACCACCACCAGCAGCCTGAACCGTTGATACAAGGCAGGATGGATCCATGCTTTCATGTTGTTGATGACAAATTCTGACCCTACCATCCGAATGTCACAGCAGATATGTAGACTCATCAGACCAGGCAACGTTTTTCTAATCTTCTATTGTCCAATTTTGGTGAGCCTGTGTGAATTGTAGCCTCAGTTTCCTGTTCTTAGTTGACAGGAGTAGCACCCGGTGTGGTCTTCTGCTGCTGTAGCACATCTGCCTCAAGGTTGGATGTGTTGTGCGTTCAGAGATGCTCTTCTGCATAAGTAACTGTTGCCTTTCTATCAGCTCGAACCAGTCTCCCCTGACCTCTGGCATCAACTCTCACTGGATATTTTCTCTTTTTCAAACAGTTCTCTGTAATCCTTAGAGATGATTGTGCATGAAAATCCAAATAGATCAGCAGTTTCTGAAATACTCAGACCAGCCCGTCTGGCACTATCAACCATGCCACATTCAAAGTCACTTAAATCACCTTTCTTCCCCATTCTGATACCCAGTTTGAACTGCAGCAGATCGTCTTGACCATGTCTACATGTCTAAATGCACTGAGTTGCTGCCATGCGATTGGCTGATTATAAATTTGCATTAACAAGCAGTTGGACAGGTGTACCTAATAAAGTGGCCGGCGAGCGTATACTTGAATTTGTTTGATGCAAGTACATAATGCTACTTAATAAAAAGTTGGACCATTTTTTTCCTGTTATTGGAAGTCAATAGTTACCGGTTTCCAACATTTTTCAAACTATCTTCTTCTGTGTTCAACAAAACAAAGGATGAGTAAATGATGGGGACTTTTCATTTCCGTGTGAACTATCGCTTTAACAAGAATAAAACATTAACAGTAACCCAATATTCAAGCAGGTGCATAAACCTCATCAGTCACTATTGTGACCTTCTATGAAAGTCAATGCATTATGACGTCGGGATTGTGGCGGACCCTTGCGAGTGCATGCATTTAGCCCTGGCCGTGCAGGTGACACACATTATATCCACAGAGGTGCAGTCGCTCTCCACTTCAGTCTGCTTTTGATGTAATGCAGCTGGCAGCTGGTTCTGGCTCAAGAGTCGGCTGTATTCTATTATACATGAGCAGAACGCATTAACACCAGGAACAATGACAGCTCAATCCATAATAGAGTGTGTTGAACTAGAAATGTACATTAATGATCAGGCTTTAACTCAGAGCTTACCGGGGCTCAGAGAGCAAAGCGGAGCAGAGCTCAGCAGAATATTCCTAGCAGTTTTTTTGATTTTTATAATACAATAGAAAAAGAAACAGAGACAGAAATAGATATTTTTTTGAAGATGTATATTGCACATTGGCTTTTTGAAATATGTTTTGATGGCAGCAAAAAAGTAAACTCAAGCGAAACAAGCTGTCATCATTACTCACTCTTAACTTAAATCTGTTTTGGCTATAAAAAGAGATGGAACAAAAAGAAAAGTTTAGATATTTTAAGCTCTTTGTTTCATAAACAATAATGATTGAAAACATTTGAATGCGCAGATTGAGTTGAAGACAAAATAATATCATTTAAATACCTAATTCATAAGTTTTCAACTCATTTTTTAACATAAAAGTTTATAACTAATTCTTTTGTCTCTGATGACCAAGCATAATATTTTCCTAATTATTTTCCAAGATATTAGTATTCCACTTAAAGTGCAATTTGAAGGCTTCATTCATTCATTCATTCATTCGTTTTCTTTTCGGCTTAGTCCCTTTATTAATCAGGGGTCGCCACAACGGAATGATCGATTTGTTCTGTATCCAATAAAACACACAACCATAATAATATTGACCTTAGCAGTTTTTAACATTATTGTATTTTACTTTATTTTATTAATCCTGCAAATCTATTAGAAACAAGACTCTTTGGAAGTAGGGTTTGGTCGATAGACGATGTCATCGTGCATCACCAATTGCCGATAGACATCACGATTCTGAGCCGGCATTGCGATTCTCCACTCCGCCTTCGTCGCAGCAGCAACCCGCACACACAGCCCCATTTACACTAATACGTCCTAGTTTTAAAATGGCATTTTAGAACGAAAATTATCCACCATCTCACTAGCGTTTTAGCAAGCATTTCTGAAAAGCCCTCCTTCCACATTATACCGCTGAAAACGCTCATCATGTGACCACACACACACACTGTCATGCACTCTAGCATATGTGCACGTCTGAGGTCCAGCAGTCAGCAGGTGCTTTAAGCACAAAACCCCAGAGAGCAGTGCACGTCAGTTTATCAAGGATGTACTTCTGGATCGCGTCTTACTATAGCTGTTATATTTGATATTTCAGCCTGATCTCACAAGGAAACTTAAGTACTTTACGTTTTGGCAGTTTTGGGGCTAATTCGTACGATTTCAGTCATACGAAAATGTACGATTTTAAAAAAAGAGGCGTGGCACCTAACCCCAACCGTCATTGGGTGATGAGCAAATCATACTAAATTGTATGACTTAGATCGTACGAATTCTTACATATTAGCCACTAAATCAAAAAGTTACGAATTGCCATGAGATTGCGTTGGATATTTTATTAATCTTGTCTCTATCTAACGACTCCTCTGTCTTTTGAATCCGTCAGGTTACATGTCACAGCGTCAGTACACTGCTTTTATCTTTCGTTTTTATGCTTCTACCGTTGCCTATGACGACGATGCCATCATCCATCGCGATGTTTCACCCTTAGACAAATTGGTCGACATCACCCAAATCTCTTTGGAAGATATAATAGGAAACAATGAAAAAATCCACCCGGGCTCATTATTAATATGTAGCCCTATATACATTTCTGGAGATCATGAAATACCTCCCAGGAGATATGTTTTTTTTTTTTTTTTTTTTTTTGCAGTTTTTGTTTTAGCAAATTTACTAGAGGCTACTGTGTACGCTTTTTTAGATCTCAAATTTCTCTCACGAGTGGCATTCTCGCCTGCTGTTCTTGTGTAAACCCACCAGAGGCCGCTGTTGACTGACTAACCCAACCTCATCCTTCCCTAAAACCAACCATTAGTGTTTTCAAAAGCATCAGTTGACCCGATCACCCCCTTCCTAAACCCAACCGGCAGTGTTTTCAAATGCAATCCAGAAAAAGAAAAGCCTTCGCAACAGCCTGATTTTTACCACATTTTCAGATCTTACCACGTTCTCACCCTCGTTGTACTTGTTTATTTTATTTTTTGCCCCTTATTTTACCTGCTTTCTGGAACTGTACTTAACCGGACTCGAACCCCATCATCGTGGTCAACTACTCAAGTCCACTGACATACATGCTGAGCTACTGGGCAAACTGGTAACAGCAGAAAAGCCATCCACACGAAGGTAAGAGGTCAGCTTATAGCGTTATAAGAAACAGAAGCAATCAGCAGCGTCACGTTTATTTTGAAGACAAAATGCAGCCATATGTAGCTCTGGCTATAAAATTTGCACTCTCCAGAAATGTATACAGGGGTACATTTTCAATAATCATTTGTCTTCAACTGTAAATAGCTCTATAGAGCTTTGACAGCTCACAGTGTTCACTAAAAACTGTGCTTTCCACAGTTGAAATACATTGATTGACCGATATGTTCATTGATTGATATAGATCATTTCTGTTGAATTTTTCATAGTTTATATAATTGTAATTTTAAAATACACATTTCTAATGAGGATGTTAAAAGTCCCATGAAATTAAAATGAAGTTTTTTAAATGTTGGTATCTGTATGGTTAGTTTTTAAGATATCTATAAGCTAGTGCGCTACAAAACAGTGACAAAGTTGGCATTTTAAAGATATAAAACTGATATAAACATATAAAGCTTGTAGTTTGTCGCTTCCACCTACCTGAAGCAACAATTACCGCATCATGAGTCACCTCAAACTGCAGTTTCTCATCAAATCATAACCAATCAAATGCTCTTTAGTATCTGACAAGCCCTGCACCATTCAAGACGCTTCTCATTTGCTTCTCATTTGATGCACTTGAGCTCAAGGACTCTCATTGACAGAGCTGGATGAACATAAAACGCTATTGGCTGTTCCTTAAAAGGGGAGGAGCTACACGTCCCACCCTCTCTTCGTGTTTTGGTTGAGATTACGTCAAACATTGAATAAAAATGCATATTTCAAAGCACTTAATGGGACCTTAAAAGTTTAGTGCATATAGATTGTAGTTTAATATTCGGAATATAACGGAAACACTACAATAATATGACAATGAACAATAATTATTTCATTACATGCACTGTTAAATGTCATTTTTATTACATCTCCACTTGATGTAATGCCTATTAAACTAGCTTTTAATGTCGTTGATTTGGGTTTTTTATGCTTGCTTAGCATTCTAAAATCTTTGTGGTCGTAACATGAAACTGTAATACAAATCATCCCATCTCGATTTGCATTAGCTGCAAGGTCATGTCTGTGACGATATACGTTTATTTATGGTCCAATTTATTATGAGCATCCCGGGAAATAAAAGTGTTTATTGGTCGATCGTGTTCTTGCATAAATTTCCATCCTTTACTTCAAACAAGGGTTCAACAGGCATTTGAGGACACTTGTCTGAATGAGGAAACATCTAAGAAATCAGTGGCTTCAGAAAGCAATGCAATTTATCGATATTGTACAACTTACAGCTACACATTATTAATGATACGGGTGAAAATTGCTGCTTTTACTTTGACGTTATTGCCAAGTGCACTTTTGAAAACATTCATAAACACACAGCTTATACCTAAGTACACTGAAAAAATTATTCATGGATGATTTCTTGGATTTACTCATTTTTTTTTAAGTTAAGGGGTTGTAAACTATTTATTTGGGCTGATTTTAAACAAACAAATTAAGTTGAACATTACTAAATTTAATGTGTTTGTTTAATTTCAACACAAATAAATTGTTTGCTACAACTTTGCAGAAAGCATTTTTTTCAGTGTAGCCTCTTAATTCATTAAGATTATCTGAAAACACCATTGGGTTAATGGGTTTGTGTGGTCGGTGAAAGTGAAGAGCAGAGATGGGAGCAATGCGAAAGGGAATACCGGGAGGGGGAGGTAGTGGTGAGGGCCTTTAACACACTGTAAAACCCAAAAAGTTAAGGTAACTCGAACCATTTGAGGAAACCGATTGCAACGAACCATTCAAGTAAAAACTAATCATAATAAGTACTGTGAACTTAATCCATTTGAGTAAACAAAGCAATTTGAGCACTGTAAAGCCCACTAATTGAAGAGAACTCAAACCATCTGAGTACTGTAAAACCCAATAAGTTAACCAGTAAAACTTGTTTTGGGATTTCCGCCTGGACTTTGCCAATACCCAAATTTAAAAGCGTCCCAAATCCACATGCAGAGATGTACATGCAAAAATTTGGTATCATTTTGAAAGAAAACCCTTGAATTTTCATAAAACTTTAATGAAAGTGTTTAAAATAACTGTATATGTTGTCTGTGTGATAATGAACACCTAAAAAAAGAGGCGCTTTTTGGATTTTTTTTATAAACTCAAATTTGAAAGTGTACCTTTTAGGTTCTGTGTGGTCTAGGGTGCTGTAATTAATTTTGGTGGTTCCTGCACACGTCTGTAATCATAGGAAAAAAGAGAAATGTCTCCACCATAATCTATGCAAAAGTTATTGTATTCCAACTGATGAGAGGTGCTGTACAAGCTACAGGGATTGATCATTGTTTTCATATTTCACTATTCTTTTGTTTGATCTAACATAATTCACTGTATTTGGACCATGTCAGACATATAAAAGGATCACTCATGCAAATCGACTCAAAAACGGAGGAGAAATAACCCTGAAGCGTATAGCATAAGGTTAGAGATGACAGCTGTCTGTGCTATCTGGGGCTGCTTAGTGATCATAACTGTATTGTTTTCACTTCTGCGCCATGGAAACACAGAGATTCATTCGGCAACTGTTTGATATGTGAATATAATTCAGTAAAAAGAATGCTAGAACTGTATGAGCACCGGCAAGAACTTCATTTGAGCTATAACTTGTACATGTGTCATATAAAAATGAACCAATGTTCAATACCCAGCTCGGGTATCCAAAATACTGTGTATTTAAGTGTAAATAACTTTTGTAATGTAGAATAAAAACCAAAGTGATGCATATGTGCATAAAATATAGATTACACTATCAAACAAAACCCCTTACGGGGGTCTGGTGCAATGCGAGCCCTTTAATTCTTGAGGCGAAATTTGATGACGTCACTGGGTCCGCAGAGTTTAACTGGTTTTTAAGGCAACTCAAACCGCTGGAGGAAACCGATTGCAACAAACCATTTGAGTTAAAAAATAATCTATATGAGTACTGTGAGCTTACTCCATTCAAGTTAAAGTAATGATGTATTTAATTAACTCATTACCTCAGAACATTTTATTTACTTATTTATTTTTGAGGAACTGGCTTAGCATGAAAGCTTCTCCAATTATATACAAAATCTCTGGCTGTTTGACTTACACCACTTCGACACTCACCCGGGTCCAAACAAGCGGTCTAAAGTCTTTTCCTCCTGCTTTTAATGCTTTTACCGAGCGGCAGGAGAATTGAAGTATTCAGGAGAAATGGGAGTATCGAGCGCGACTTGTTGTTTACACTTGACTTGTGAGAAGATCGTAAGTGAAAGCCTCTCATCCTTCATCCGCCCCAATCTATTCGCACCACACAATTCAGCTATAGTGACCTTTCTGTTCACAACCCAGAAAAACGGAGGATAATTGGCTGCGTCGCGAGCTACCTTGGCTATGCCTGCGTATAAAAATGATGAACCGTTCAAAACAATGCAATTCTGCTGTTTATGTTATTGCTGATGTTTTCACCCGAGAGTTGAAACACAAAGAAAACACCGCTTGCTTATACTGTTCCTCTTATTTTCCTCTTTTAAAGTGCTGATAGCTCCCAGGCCTTTAGTAGTAGCACTACTGGGGCATGTCGTGCTCACTTACGGAGTGTTTTATGATCAATCGTTACTACAACACCAAGTCTCCGTTGTCAAATCAAAGCTTAATGTAATTTTGTGAATGCAGCTTTGTTTATGCCCTAACCTGCCTTCGATCCATGAGTCCATAAAGCTTGACACATTATGGCTGTTTTCCTCTGTCTACTATTTCTGTTTCTTGTGAAGTGATGGGGGGTCTGTGTTTGCACCGCCGGCGAGTGTGTGTAACAGCTTCCAGGCATACTGCGCTCCAGCGAGCTGTTTCTTAGATGAACAACTGACATGCCTGCTCACCCCCTACAGTACTGTCAGTCTAAAAAAACATAGTTTAAATCATTACACCATCTATCCGTGAACAAATTATGAAGCGTGAAGCAAACTCCACAGATGGTCAAGAAGTCTGAAAGTACACTTTTTTTTTTACAGCTTTTCAACTTCTCAAATGTTGTGTTTGTGTGTGTCGCTGATGTTAAAGTACAAATGAAATCAAAACTGACTACATGATTTTGTTAGCTCACATTGCTAGATTTATTGTGAACAATTCAACGGTGCATGTCATTAAAGGAGTAGTCAAGAGTGTGTTTTTTAAGGCTTGGTTGTGTGTATAAGATGCAAAGCAGGAGGAGATTTGCTATTGCCCCAGGGCCCAATGTGTTCTTAATCCGGCCCTGGCCACAGTGTTAACCACAAAACCAGTGGTTCTCAATGTGGGTATCTTACTTCTAGTGGTACGCAAAGGAATCACTGAGTAATGAAAGAAAAAAAAAACATTTTGAAAATTGCGTCAAAATTTAACCCACAGACTAGAATAAATGAGTAAGAACTGCAGCACAACGCACTTGTGTATTCCAGGCATACGCAGTTGAAAACATTTGAACTTTTTACAATGCCGCACTGCGAGTCACGTGACAAGAATCAACTAATCAGCTTCATATTTTATATAGAATATAACTTCGTTAGACTAATTATCTCAAACACAGAACACCCAAACACAGCAGTGCTTCTTAATTTTCTCCATAAATAAAACTCGTATCAGAGTGCAGCGATGTTCTGTCAGCTTGACATCCTGAGAAAAACGGGATCCCTAGCAATCTACATGCAAGTTAATGTTTAGATATCAAAAAGTTTTAAAAATATGTCATATGTACATGCAACAATCAAATCAAAAATTGTATAAATAAGAATATGACTTGGTTTTGAA
The DNA here is from genome assembly GCF_052040795.2 of Danio rerio. Taxonomy (NCBI): domain Eukaryota; kingdom Metazoa; phylum Chordata; class Actinopteri; order Cypriniformes; family Danionidae; genus Danio; species Danio rerio. Next base: position 71,970,261 of record NC_141025.1, read on the forward strand.
CTGTGCAGTGCTGTAGCTGCTTAATCTGGCCAACTTCACTGCTTTATTTCACGACTGGTCATTATGGTGGTACTTGGAGAGACCAGTTTTTTCCAACCCAGGCTCATTGTGGAAACGTAGTCCCGCGGACGTTTCTGGAGACCGCCGAATACGTCCCGGCGGGTACGTACGGCTGCAGTTTTTGTTTTTGCGAATACACGAGAGGCCGCTGTTGTGCGCTTTTTCGCATCTCAAATGCGAGTGGAGTTCGCGCCCGCGCTGTTCTCGCGTGAAACCCCCAGAGGCCGCTGTCCGACTGACCGGATGATTGACTGTGCGATCGGCCAATCGGCTGACCCGCCCTCCTTCTTCCCTGAACCCAACCAACTTTACCGATTGACCCGCCTGCCCGCTCGCTTCCCTAAACCCGATCAACAGTTTACAAATGCCGTCCAAAAAAAGAAAAGCCCTGATTTTTTTTTCTACCGCGTTTTCGGATTTCACCGCGTCCTCACCCTGTTACGAAACTCGTTCACTTAATTTTTGGTATTCTGTTTTTGTCTTACCTGATTGCTGGAACCGCTCTTCCCCGGACTTGAAACCGATCGCCGTGGTCAACTCCTCTCTGCATCTCAAGCCTGCCGACGTACACGGTGAGCTGAGTGGACAAAGGGGTTGCAGCGGGGAAGCCCTCCACAAGCGCAAAAGGGAACAGCGTCACACCGCCCCGTAGCGTTCGCTTGAAAAAAAAAAAATGCAGCCGTACATACCTCCCGGGACGTATTTCACTCTCTCCAGAAACGTCCGCGGGACTACGTTTTCAGAATGAGCTTGGGTTGATTTTTTCTGAGGTGGTACTTGGTGGAAAAAAGTTTGAGAACCACTGCACTAAACCATTGCGCCGCCCCTAACTGCAACCAGCATTTTTCAAAGTATCTTCATTTCAAGAGTTCACACTTAGCTGATGATTTACAAAGCTTTTTTGGCATGCTGTCCCGGGAGAGAGCACCGAGCTCAAGGGCTCCTCGAGCCCGGGGCTTCCTCCCGTTGGCAGAGCAAGAAGGGAGCCCGAGCTCGGTGGATCTCAGAACTCCCCTGCCGCTGTAGATAAGGGAACACAAGGGATTAGACAAGCTTGATTGTTATGTATGTGTAATGTCTTTGGATGGTGGGAGGAAACCGGAGAACCCGGGGAAAACCCACGCGGACACGGGAGAACATACAAACTCCCTACAGAAACACCCACCGGTCCTGTGGAACTAGGGCCGGCAGTATTCTTGCTGTGTGGCTCGCAGTGCTAACCACTGGACCGCCGTGCCGCCCAATCACAGGTAAAGGAGGGGAATAGGGGAGGAGGGGGGTTTCTTCCAAACGAAGATAAAGTGAACTGAAAACTGAGGCTATTTATAGTGGCTTAGGGCTCATATGATTGGAAGATTAGTGATTAGCAAATGCGAGACTGGCCTTGATAAATCATAAGCACGTGATCCTCTCGAAATTAGTTTATGAATAAACTTCACTTGTGTTCAACAGAAAAAAGAAAGTCAAACAGGAAGGAACAAGAAGGGAAAAAAAGTGTGAATTTTCATTTTTGGGTGAACTACCCCTTTTAAAACAATACCTTAAGCTTTTTAAAATCAACTAATGAAGCTATAATAATGAAAAAGTCAAGATCTGAACCTCATTCGCTGGGAGGAGTTGCATTAATCTGCTCTTTACGAAGTTGCCAATGCCTTCATGTCCTCAGCAGCAGTGCACTGTGGGTAAGGAAAGGAACCAGAGTGAGGTTCTTGTTTGGTTTCTGGATTAGAGAGAGGCAGATGGTCGTCCACAGTCAGATCTGGAGCGCCATCCTCCTCTTCTTGGCAGCAGACATGGCAGCCTATGACTCAAGTCACGGCGCATTTGGGAGCCGTGTGTACGTGTTGTGTTAACGGAAGGCTTTCAATGACTAATTTGGATTTGCAATTAAAATTGGAGATACTGTGAATGAGCAGTCAGTGTGGAACGACCTTATAAATATGCAGGAGGCCTGTTAGTCATTATTAAATATAACAGGTTCACTTCGTGTTACTTCCAGCAAGTAAAAGTTTGAACATATCTGATGCTGTCTGTTTCCCTAAGGAACAGCGTGATGGAGGCAAAGGTGTTTTAAAGGAATAGATCAATCAAAAAACAGAGGTGGTTAGAAACCTTTAGTTTCTTTCTTTTGTGGAAAACTAAGAATTTTGACGAAAGCTTAAAACCTGTAACCAATGACATCTACAGTAGCAAAAACAAAAGCTATGGAGGTCAATGGGTACAGGTTTCCAGCATTCTTCATAATGTCTTCTATTATAAAATATCTTCTATAATATATTTAGCAGAAGTCCATGTTTATTTACCTTTTCAAATTGTGTTACAGATTTTATATGGAATTCAATTTCTGCTCTAAAACTTTTGATGTTGAAAGGTTTAATCAAGGGATTTAGATAGTTTACATATAAATTCATTTATTTTCCTTTGGCTTAGTCCCTATATTTATCAGGGGTCGCCACAACGTAATGCACCACCAACTTATCCCCAATATGTTTTACATAGTGGATGCTCTTCCAGCTGCAACCCATTACTGAAAAATGTATATATAAATAAATAAATTTACTATTAATAACGTTTATAAAATTAACTGGCTACTGCCAGTACTTTTCTGTTATTGTACTTATTTATTCTATATTATTTCGGTAATACTTTTATAGTTAATTTTAATTATCACTTTAAGTATGCTTCAAAATATATAGTCACCTTAGAATTATAAGGTTCTATCTGCATTCCGAATGATTTTGAGATAATGAGCTTTAAGGTTTTTGCATTTCATAGCAAACGGTACATGTGTAACATTTTTTTTTTTTAATAAAAATTCTTAAAATGTCTTAAAAAGTCTTAAAATGTAAACAACTTATAAAAAAATCCTATAATGTAAAAAGTTGTCATTTAATAAGAATATCTCAATAACTTAATATTGACAAAAAAATGTCAGACACGATGTATATTTTTATTTATTTATTTTCTGATTTGGTGATTATAATGGTAAAGTAGAATCCAAAGATGGTAAAGTATTGTAACTGCCAGTACTTTTCTGTTATTGTACTTATTTATTATTTATAATTTCTCTTACACTTTAAAACTAACTTTTGTATTAATTTGTATTTTGTACAAAAATAGTAATTTGTAATTTGTACAACACTTTGTATTAGTTAATGTTAGTCAATGTATGTACTATGAAGAACAAATATAGAGTACAGACATGCATTACAGTGTTTAATAAAATTTTTAATGTTAGTTCAAGAAAACGTAACTAATGTTAACAAGAGTAACTTAAAAGTCTTATAATACATGTTAATGTTCAACTATGATTAATAAAATTCTGCACAAGTTCAGTTTTAGGTTGGACGGATGGATGAATAGATAAATGGACAGACAGACAGACAGATGTACAGATTGATGGATGTACAAATAAAATGATGGATGGATGGACAGATAGATGAATGGATGGATGGACAGATAAAAGGATGGATGGATGGATGGATGGATGGATGGATGGACAGATAGATAAATGGATGGATGGCTGGATGGATGGATGGGTTGGGTGGGTTTGTGTATGGATGGATGGACGGATAGATGAATGGATGGATGGATGGATGGATGGATGGATGGATGGATGGCTGGATAAATGGCTGGCTGGCTGGCTGGCTGGATGGATGAATGGATGGATGGACGCATACATGAATAAATGAATGGACGGATGGATGGCTGAATAAATGGCTGGCTGGCTGCCTGGATGGATGGATGGATGGATGAAAGGATGCTAGGATGGATGGACAGACAGATGGATGGATGAATAGAATTATGGATGGATAGATGGATGGACGGACAGATGAATAGGTAGACAGACAGATGGATGGGTAGATGGATGGATGAAAGGATGGATGGATGCATAGATGGATGGATGGATGGATGGATGGAAAGACAGACTGATGGATGGATGGATGGATGGATAAATGGATGGATGGATGCATAGATGGATGGATGGATGGATGGATGGATGGATGGACAGACTGATGGATGGATGGATGGATGGATAAATGGATGGCTGGATGGATAACTGGATGGATGGTTGGGTGGTTGGATTGACGAACGGACAGATGGACGGACTAACAGACGGACGAACAGACAGACGGACGGACAGACAGACGGACGAATGGATGGATGAATGGATGGATGGACAGATAAGCGGAAATATTAGGAAATGTAAACTCAGTAAGAAAGAACGTAATAAATAGAAAGTAGCAGTGTCTAACATTGGTTTATTATCAGTATATAAGTACACTGTGAACTGTTATTCTGTTGTAATCAAAGAAAAATTCCTGTTCATTCTCTTGTAAGTTACTGTATGTGTGCACAAGTATGAGCATAAGCATTATTTACATAGAAGCACCAGAGAATGAGAGAAGCCCATTGCAGCATTACCATGGACAGAATCACTAGTCATTGTGTGCTATTATTGAGTCTTGGGCATTTTTTACAGAACACAAATGAACCAAAGATATCTTGTAGAAACAAAGAGCTTATCCGTTCAAGTCGAGTTTTCTTTTCTTCAAAGACTTCACATGGTCATGCTTGTCAAAATGTCTGCGCAAAGTAGATGAAAAACAGTGATTTTTAACCCGCTGGATGTTTTTTTGCAAACGTGAAACCTGATAAAAGCACATCATGGGCTAATTTGGCCATCTATATTGCCACACACACACACACACAAAGACTCATTATACTCCTATCCTTTGTGTTTTAGATCTTGCAGACTTGTTAGGTCTTAGTATGCCATTGTTTCAGTAAAGGATTGGTCCTCTAATGAGACTGTAAAAGAGAGTTTTAATCTTGCTCTGTGGTGCCACCGAACACTGAAGACTGATTGGGATAAGAGAGATAATAAGATCTTCTTTTGATGCATGTCACAGCATGATTTTAATTCGCACTTCTATTTTTGAAGGATCTCCTTGGATTCCAGTCGTTTCACTGTTGTAAGGGTGGAATGACTGCTCTGTTTGAAAATTTACTGAAAATCCTCTCCCATACCATAGTATTCCACTTTAAGTTTTTCAATCTGAAAGGGTTAGTTCACCCAAAAATAAAACCCAGAGTCATTCTGATTATGTACCCCTATATACATTTCTGGAGAGCGCCAAATACGTACCGGAAGCTACATTTTTTTTGCAGTTCTTGTTTTCGAGAAAACGACCCGCAGTGTACACATTTTAAGATCTCAAATTTTCTCGCAAGTGCCATTTGCGCCTGCTCTTCTCGCGTCAATCCACCAGAGGCTGCTGTTGACTGGCAAACTGACTGACCCACCCTCCACCATGTCACAAGTCCGTTGATGTATGCGGTGAGCCACTGGACAAACTGGTAACAGTGGTAAAGCCATCCACACGGAGGTAAGCCTCTTCTTCCTGGCCTCTTCCACCACTCCTCTCCAGCCTTCCGATACAAAGCCTGCTTTCTCCAAGCATGCACTCGTATGCCCCATTCACACGGAGTGTCAGCGTCAATGCTTCCCATTCACGTTGAATGTGTGACATCAGGCGTTGTGGATACGTCGCGCCACTTCAGAGGCGTTGCTCGCTGTAAAAGTTGGGACTAGCTCAACATTTCAAGCGCAGACGGAAGCATCAGCCAATCAGATCCCTGTATGCAAATACACCAGCTCAGACTGTGGCCTATTGCTGACTAATTTCATTGGCTAACGCTGCTATGATGATCGCGTCAGCCTCAACTTTAGACACGCCCTCTGTCAAACGTTGACGCTGAAGCCCCATGTGAATGGGGCATTAGGGGATGTAGATCATCTTATGTGTCATCTAACCACCTCTTCCATGGCCTACCAGGACGTCTCCTTCCTTCTAGTTTTAGCTTGTATGTTCTTTTGACAGCTCTTTGTTCGGGGAATCTCTCTAAATGGCCCAGCCATCTTATACGGTTCCTCTTACATGGAGGTAAGCATTCAGCTGGTAAGAGAGAAAAGGAACGTCGCCATACCACCCTGTAGCGTTCATTTTAAAGACGAAATATATGCCATATTTCGATACATAGCCATATGTACCTCTACATGTATATGGCTACATAATTCGCAGTCTTAAGAAATGTATATAGGGCTATGCTTTCAGAATGAGCCTATGTTGCAAAAATAACAATTTACTTGCTATTTACCTCGAGTGGTTCAACGCCTTTGTGACTTTCTTTCTTCTGTTGAACACAAAAGAAGATATTTTAAAGAAAGCTGAAATCCACTGACTTCCAAATAAATACCACACTGTTAGCAATTTTCTTTAGAATCTATACAGTAACTTACTGGAAGCAGTTTGCCAGTAACTTACTGTAAATCAATTACTGCAAAAATGCTGTATTTACATTTTCAGCACCATTTATCCTGCTTTACAGTTGAAATCAGAATTATTAGCCCCACCCATTTAATTTATATATATATATATATATATATATATATATATATATATATATATGTTTCCCAAATTATGTTTAACATAGCAAGAAAATTTTCACAGTATGTCTGATAATATTTTTTCTTCTGGAGAAAGTCTTATTTGTTTTATCTCAGCTAGAATAAAAGCAGTTTGTAATTTTTAAACACCATTTTAAAGACAAAATTATTAGCCCCTTTTGCTAGATTTTTTCAGATAGTCTACAGAACAAACCATCATTATACAATAACTTGCCTAACTACCCTAATAAGCCTAGTTAACCTTATTAACCTAGTTAAGCCTTTAAATGTCATTTTAAGCTGTATCGAAGTGTCTTGAAAAATATCTAGTCAAATATTGTTTACTGTCATCATGGCAAAGATCAAATAAATCAGTTATTAGAAATGAGTTAATAAAACTATTATGGTTAGAGATGTGGTGAAACAATCTTCTCTCCATTAAAGAGAAATTGGTTTAAATTTTCAGCAAACTAATAAATGAGCAATTATAACGAAGTGTGGTAAAAAAAAAAACCTGAGTTATATACAAACATGCGTCCTATTCTTATGCCCAATATGGTTCAAAACCTGACAGGTGGACAAATCTAAACTTGTTTAGACAATGGCGCAGTCTATTTCAGTTCCTCACAATAGCAACATGCCAACATTGCACCTTAACACACCTCTATTTTAGACCACAAAGTGGCTCAAATGGATTTGCTATTTAAACAACGTGGTGCAAAATGTGAAAATGAGGGTTGTGCTGGTCTGAAAATAGCAACAAATCTTGCCATACACATCTTGTGTCTTATTGCACCAGTTTGATGGGGCCCAAAGTGTTTTACAAATATAAAAGTATATAGAATGTAATACTTCTAAATGTTTGTGCATTAAAACTATGCATGAATGAAATATCAAATATGAAATTTATTTTACCATCTACTGTATTTGAATTTTAAAATTCTGCCAACAACAGATGTCATTTTTCTACTTAAATTTTACTCTTTATTTACAATATATAATTAAATGGTTGCCGGTTTCCAGCATTCTTCAAAAATCAGCAGAGGAACTCTAGTTTGAATCTAGTAAAGGGTGAACAAATGACGGCAGAATTTTCATTTTTGGGTGAACTTTCCCTTTAATGTATGAAGGACCCCTCTGAAAGCTCAAGTAACCAAGCAACCATGGAAAAGAATCCTCAATTATGGAATTCTGCTCTTGTACAAACTGAGATCTCTTCACCGAGATGTTAAATGATGAGCATGGCAGGGCGAAAAGCTGCAGGAAATTGATGTGTGAGAAAGCAGCATGACTTGAAGTTTTGTAAATGAAAGTGGTTGATGTTGAATCTCACTCCTCTAGAGGCATCAATCAATGTCCAATCTGAAAAAATAATGAGTGTTCGTCTGTGTTCCACTGAGCTATGATTAATCTACAAGTCACTCAAAGTGTTCATTTGCCCATTGATTCTACTTTCCATTTCACGCAAACATGTTTGAAGACATTGGCTTGTGCTTGTAAATGCTAGTTTATTCTAAAAAAAAATAATTATTAAAAATAATAATTGTATTGTGAGGATGCTGGACGATGAAGTTGAGGATTCAAATGCAATATTTATTTAATAGGGAATGGTCAGGCAGGCAAAGGTTAAGCACAGGAGTAATCGGGTAAAGCAAAATGATAGTGGGGTCACAGGCAAATGGATCAGTCCAGACAGCAAACTGAGTAAACAATGGAATAAAGCAAGGGTCTAATATGGCTAGGCAAGGAAAGCAAAACACATTGTATTGTTCACCGAAACAGATAGTGTCTGTGCTGCTTTTAAAGTACATGTAATCTGTTACGATCCTGTGTAATCAATATGAAACAGGAACTGGTGTGTGCAAGGTGCATGTTGGGAGTTGTAGTCCATATGGTGAAGGGATTGTAGTCTGAGTGAAAGTGAACAAATTCCAGTGATCTATAAGGGTTAGATCGCTGGTGATCGTGACAATACAAGTTTGAAGATGTTGGCTTGTGCTTGTTAATGCTTGTTTATTCTAATAAAAAACAACAAAAATATATTAAAAATTGTAATGTGTGGATGCTGGACGATGAAGTTGAGGATCCAAATGCAGTATTTATTCAACAGAGAACAGTCAGGCAGGCAAAGGTCAAACACAGGAGCAATCGGGTACATACAGGTGAAGCAAAAAGAGTAGTCGGGTCTTAGGCAAATAGTTTGGTCTAGGCAGCAAACTACGTAAACAATGGAACAAAGCAAGGGTCTAACATGCCTAGGCAAGGAAAAGAAAACGTCATAATGCTTACTAAAACAGATAAACAAGACTTAGCCCTGATGAGTACGTCTGTGCTGCTTTTAAAGCCCATGTAATCAGTAAAGATCCTGTGTAATCAATATGTAACAGGAACTGGTGTGTGCAAGGTGCATGTTGGGAGTTGTAATCCATACGGTGAAGGGATTGTAGTCTGAGTGAAAGTGAACAAATTCCAGTAATCTATGAGGTTTAGATTCCTGGTGATCGTGACAATACAAGTTTGAAGATGTTGGCTTGTGCTTGTTAATGCTTGTTTATTCTAATAATAAAAAATAAAAAAATAAAAAATAAAATAATAATTGTAATGTGAGGATGCTGAACGATTAAGCTGAGGATCCAAATGCAATATTTATTTAACAGGGAATGGTCAGGCAGGCAAAAGTCCTGTGTAATCAATATGAAATAGGAACTGGTGTGTGCGAAGTGTATGTTGGTAGTTGTAGTTCTTATGGGCAAGGGATTGTTGTCTGAGAGAAAGTGAATGAATCCTAGCAGATCGCTGGTGATCTTGACAATAATAATTTATAAGCAGAATAGAAGAGGCCAAGTACAACTGAGATGAAATGCAAAGCTAGGCATTTCAGACAAACTGTAACGATGAGTAACTGAAGGGATTTTTTAAGTGGACCTATTATGCAAAAATAACTGTTATAAGGGGTTTAAACCCAGTTGTGTGGCACCAGTCTGTGAATACAACCATATTCTGATGGTAATAATGTATTATTTTTTTATAATCACACATGTCTGCAGAAACCCTTTGATTGACATTCTCCCTTTGTATAAGTCATCAGACGGGGAAAGCCCCGCCCGCCCATTAGACTCTCCCTCATTAGCATAGACTGTTAGCCTTGCTTTTGAGTCTGCCACTACGCTGACACATAGATGTTTGTAACTCTGCCCTCTTTTGAAAAGAGAACACATGTAACAATAAAGGAAAGTGAGGTGACAGCTAGAGGAGACTTAAAGGTGTCATACAATTTAAATCTGGATATGCCTAGGCATAGCTGAATAATAAGAGTTTAGTACATAATAAGAGTTTCAAATGTTATTTTTTTCTCATTCTCATGTCATTAATCGGAACAAAACACACAAGATCATTAATATGCATGACCCAGGTAGCATTTGATTGGCCACAAAATATCCTGCTGCGATTACAATAATAATAATAATTTCCAGGACGTCGCCCACACCCTGTCAAACACCACCAACCCCCTCAACAACCCCCACTCACCCAACCCCGGTCTTCTGATATTTCACATAACTCCCACAACCTCCGGCAAATTATTTCAGTCTCTAGTGGCTGCTAATTATGTATTTATTGAAAGATTGTGAATTTACCTAAGTACATTTAAATAAAAAATATCAACAGCAAAATCATATTGGGGTGGCCAGTGTTTACAAAGGGGAGGCCATGGCCACCCCTTGGGGGTGCCCCTGGATATAACTCAGTTTTTGAACACACTTTGGTATTATTGTTCATTTATTTATTTGTTGGAAATTAGAACTGAATTTAGAAATAGTTTTGAAACAAATCTTTGCGCTTAAACTAAATTAATTATGTAGGCTAATAGATGTCTTTGCGTACAACTTGTTTCCTTATCCACAATAGGCAGTGAAAGTGGACGTAAAGAATAAGGAGGCTCATCTCTCATTCTCACGCTGTAGATTATTTAACTGTTTTTTATTAGTGAAATGCTCAGTTTTTACACTTACAAAGTCCACCATGTAAATAGCAAATGCGCTATAGTGAGACGCAACTGATGCTTAAAGGGAATGGGAGATGAGACTCTGATTGGTTTATTCTGAAAACACATCCATAACTCATTAAGAGAATAAGCTCAACCATGTTAGACCATGCGCCATGGCACAAAGCATATTTTTCCGTCGTTAAAATAGCAAAAGTGGATTCTGACACGCTCTTAATGCTTTTGCGCCATGCGCTTTTGGACTTTACTCCTAGATTGTCAAAATAGAGCCCTAAGGGTTTACCAATTTTCTCTCTTGCCACATTTCCTTGCCACAAATAATTTGTCAAAACAAGCCAAATATAGCTGTAAATACACTTTTTATTTAACAAAATTGCAAAAAAAAAAAAAAAAAAAACTATAAAAAAAAACAATTGACATTTTAAAAACATATTCTTGTTTATTTTAAACTAAGCATTAGGGTTGGGTCGATAGATGATGCCATCGTTCATCGTCGATAGATGATACCTCTTAACACAATTAGGTCATCATAAACCTCTTGCATAAACAAAGCAGGAAACTGAGAAATGATTACACTAGTTACTAAGTCCCTAAAATCTGGTTGAAAAACAAAGATAAATGCAGCAGATGCCAAGGTATTGAAGAAAAAAAAACAAAAGCACATTGTGAATTTCAACTGATCTCAGAATCAAGAGACTGAAAAGTGGGACATCTCCCCAAGCTTGTCTCGAAATCTCCCAAGGGTTTCGTTTTGCCTTAGGAGGTAGTCTATTTATGCATTCATTTATAAGTCTGGTTCAAGTATTTGCAGCAGAAAAACAAACTGTTTGCTGTAAAGCCTCTGTTCTGAGAGCACGCTTATGTTATTGGATACATTCGCCATCTATTATTAGAACAGCGATTAGATGAAGAGAATATACTGTATATTTATATCCACAAATAGAGCTGTCTTTTTCCAACCCTTGTGCTGAGGAGCTCAGTTGGATGCCGAGCGTCCCCTGCATCACAAACTGACAGCAGTGGTTTGTGAATCTGTGTGTGTCAGAGATGGTTTCATCCTCACCCTTCACACCACACACGTCCTATATATCACCAGTTCACACAACCTGCACAAGTTTCACAGCAATTCGAACTGAGAATGCACAGTGCACATTTAAAGGGGAAATGAAGCACTCTGTCAAGTTTACCTTATTTTGTACATTGGATTCCACTTTAATTAAAATATATTAATCAAACTCAATTAATGAAACCATTTAGCAGAAAAGAAAATTTACGTCAGTAGTGATTAACTCTCTATATATTATGCTGCCTGACTGCCTGTGGTTTCAACTAGGTCTGGTGCTGACGTAATAGGGGCAGGTGCTTTCACTTTTCACTGCTACAGCCCTTCACCTCTGCTCGTGTTCAAACCAAACTAAGATCTGCGGGGTCAGGTTTTTATCCTTCATACATGTTGAGCGATCGAGTTGATCAACTTAATGAGGGAATATGTCTTAACATAATCCACACAGACGTGACTTAGTAAAGCGTGAAGTCATGTGGGATTTTATTCGTTGCATTAGTCTGAATGTAAATCTCCTCGTCAGGCAGCGCTGGAGCAGCGTGTGAGAGTGGACCACAGCCGTCAATCGAACAGTATTAACAAACGAAAAATACACAACTGAAGACACTTAAATGCTTTTATTGGTTGTATTTGCACCAGCTATGTGATGCTCGTCCACAACTTCATGCATTGGGTTAAATTAGGCTGTCCAGTCTCTGTGTTCAGTCCATGGTGGAAACCCAGACAGGCAATCAGGCAGCGAAATACAGAGAGTGGAGCAAAGCGCATCAAATGATCAATAAATACAATAAATATGTTTAAATTAGACACACATCGGATGCTTGTATTTGCAGCAGACCCACGTCCACAAATTCACGCATTGGGTTAAATTTGGCTTTACAGTCTCCTTTACTTCCATTGTATTTGTTCAGCGGAGGGAACGGAACCAACCCCGTGATGTCAGAAACAGCGACATTCTAAGATGGCTGTGCCATAGGTCTAAAATCTATAGTAAAATATGCCGTTTTCTGCTAAATGGTAACATTAATTGAGTGTGTTTAATATATTTTCATTAAAGTGGAATCCAATGTACAAAATAAGGTAAACTTGACTGAGTGCTTCATTTCCCCTTTAAGAATGTTGCAGTGTGTGGCAACCTGACTAAAAGAGCCAGGCTGATGTGTTTAGTTTTGTCTTGTGGGAAACTAGACGTTGAGTGCTGTGTAATCCTAAATTCACATAGCTGATGTCAAAATTATTCGTCCTCCTGTGATTTTTTTTTCTTTTTCTTTTTCAAATATTTCCCAAATTTGGTTTAACAGAGCAAGGAATTTTTCACTGTATTTCCCATAATATTTTGTCTTGTAGAAAAATTGTTATTTCTTTTTTTTAGCAAGTATAATTTTTTTTAAAACATTTTAAGGTTATGACATTATTGAATATTATTAAATATAAAAAGTTAAGATGTTTTCAACTGGGGCGCCTGGAATACGCAAGCGTGTCGCGCTGCAGTTCTTACTCATTTTGCTAGCCTGTGGGTTAAATTTTGGCACTCAAGTGACCGAGATGTAACAAGAGAATACGCTAATTTTTCAAAATAAAAGATTTTTCAAAATAAATGATTGCTCAGACTCAGATTGTAAATAAAACGGAAATTCACGATTTTTTGTGTGGCCGGCTACCAATTGATCTATAGACCAGTGCCGGTCTGTGGCCCGTGGGTTGGGGACCACTGCTCTAGCATGTATCTGCTCTGCAAGCAACACGCACCTTTCTCTAGTTCCAATTGAATTGATTTTTAGCAGCTGATAACGTGATGCACTAAAGTAAACATTTTAAACACATCGCTTTGATCGTAGGCTTTAGAGAACACCCAATGCTGATCACATTGGTGTAATCGTACGCATCAAATGATTAAAATTGTTTTCATTTATTCTTTCATTACTCAGTGATTCCCCCACGTACCACTAGAAGTGAGTCTGCGTACCATTAGTGGTACAAGTACCACAGTTTGAGAACCACTGGTCTACAGAACAAACCTGTAATACAATGATTTGCCTAATTACCCTAACCTGTCTAATTAACCAAATTAAGTCTTTAATCGTCATTTTAAGCTGAATAATAGTATCTTGAAAAATATCTAGTTAAATATAATGTACTGTCATCATGGAAAAGATAAAATAAATCAGTTATTAAAACAATCATATATAAAATGTGTTAAAACAAATCTTACTTCCTTTAAACAGTAATTGGGTAAAAATAGACATGGGGCTAATATTTTGGGAGGGCTAATAATTCTGACTATCTATCTATTGTCTAAATTAACAATTCACTTCATTGATTGTTCCTGTTTTGATTTAATGATTAACAGTAAGGGTTTTTCTGCTTGATAAAATACATTTTAGCTTGGTATAATTAGAAGGCATATTCATATGAATAAAAAGTCCCCCCCCCCCCCCAGATAACAGGAGAGAATCCATCCACACGGATGTCAGCGGCCAGCTGGTAGCGCGAAATAAAACAGAAGCCGTTGGCGGCATCATACCACCTTGTAGCATTTACTTAAAAGATGAAATTCGGCCACACGTAGATCTGGCAACATAATCTGTGCTCTTCAGAAATACGTTTTCACAATGAGCCTGTGTTGAAAAAATGCCATAAAATGTACAGTATTACTTGCAATTTTGGTTCCTCTTGCTTGTACATTTTTACCAGTAATACTGCAAAAATGCCAGTAATACTTTACAATTTACTGTAAATTAATAATTGTTAGAGTATATACTGTAATTGTTAATTTACAGTACACTTGTAAATTTCACAGTATCTCTGGCAACCAAAATTGCCAGTAATACTTTTACAGTGTGTGTGTGTATGTATATATGGACATATATATATAAAATTATTTTTTCACGCTGTCCTTTATTGATATTAAAAACTATATACATTCATATGTACTATGTATCATTGCATGTATTGTTTTGAATAATTATTATAACATTTTTTGTCTTATTTGAGAAAATTAGTTCAAAAACACATTTTTTTTAAGTCTATAAGTCTATAAACACATTTATAAATTCCCCCTGGCTGAGAATCACTGCCTAGTGAGAGTTAGTGTAGCATTATATATTTAAAGCAGTTGCAGTTAATGTGTTATTATATGCGTGTACATAATCTGTGCTCTTCAGAAATACGTTTTCACAATGAGCCTGTGTTGAAAAAAATCCTATAAAATGTACAGTATTACTTGCAATTTTGGTTTCACGCTTGTACATTTTTACCACTAATACTGCAAAAAAATGGCCAGTAATACTTTACAATTTACAGTAAATTAATAATTGTTAGAGTATATACTGTAATTGTTAATTTTAAAGTACACTTGTAAATTGTATACTATTACTTGTAACCAAAATTGCCAGTAATACTTTTACAGTGTGTGTATGTGAATATATATATATATATGTATATATATTTATTTATTTATTTTTTACACTGTCCTTAATTGATATTAAAAACTATATACATTCATAAGTACTATGTATGAATGCATGTATTGTTTTGAATAATTATTAAAACATTTTTGGTCTTATTTGCGAAAATTTGTACAAAAACAAATTTTTTTAAGTCTATAAGCACATTTATAAGTTCCCCCTGGCTGAGAATCACTGCTTAGTGATAGTTAGTGTAGCATTATAAATTTAAAGCAGTTGCAATTAATGTGTTATTATATATGCATGTGGATTATACACCATTATCCAACTCAATTTTCTACAGTATTTAAGTGAAGCTCCCTGATCTCTCTGTATCCTTCATGGAGCCCTGTGTGATGATAAGCGACTATCCTGTTAAATTATTTATCTAGTGTTTACATATGTAAATGTATAAAGTGGTCTTCAAACAAAGACTGTTTGCTGATTCTGTTTGTTGTAGTCGTGCACCAGCAGGTGTTAATTCGACCTTTAATACAAGGAGTTTGCTCTTGACTGTTGTGCTCCTTGAGGCCACTGTGGTGATGACATTTAGCCCAACGCTCTTTTGGCTCAGTCAATTACTGTCAGTAAATGAAGAAACCTTAACCATGGCATTTAAGGCCATTTCCATTGATTAAAGGAGATGTTGAAACTTTAATATCCTGCATTTTTTTTTTTTTTGGTATTGGCTGGTTTGGTGAAGACTTTAAAGTCTGTGCAAACTCAATATTTACAATGTTGATTTTGCTTGTGTAACGGAGGCCAGCTAGTGTGTGCTGTGCAGGTAAACCTCACTCCTCTGACCCTCTAAAGGTGCTCTAGCGACAGACACTAGAGGCCATGATCTTTAACCTCCTTGTTAGAGCAACCGTCTCCCATGCGGAAGGTCGCCGGTTCGATCCCAGCTCGGAGCGGGTTGGGCGGTCTAGGACCGGCAGGGTTACATTGGTGCCGTGACCTGGATGGGAGTGAGGTTTAAGGGGGTGAGTGTAACGGAGGCCAGCTAGTGAAGTGCTGTGCAGGTAAACCTCACTCCTCTGACCCTCTAAAGGTGCTCTAGCGATAGACGCTAGAGGCCATGGTCTTAAGCCTCCTTGTTAGAGCAACCGACTCCCATGTGGAAGGTCGCCGGTTCGATCCCAGCTCGGAGTGGGTTGGGAGGTGTAGAACCGCCGGGGTTACACTTGCGCACATTGATAATCAATTAATTAATTGATAATCAATTGATACACATTGATAATCAATTAATTGTTGCAAGTTAAGAAAGAAAAATGTTTGGTAATCTTTAATCAAAGTGTGGAGTGGTGGTTTTTCTCTGATGATGTCAGTTGGATGGTTAACCACACTCCTCTTACCGTTAGTTTGCCAAAAGTGAATGATTCCCCGCCTCTCACTCAATATTCTCATCCAGTTGGTAGTACATCAACATACTGAAATAGAAGTATCAGCAACATTTATTTTACACACTTTAAAACCTTCCGCTTATATAAATATATAAAATAAATAATTTATATAAATATTACATTCATTCAAAATAAAAATTCTGGGTTATTTCAAGCCATATTTGGGAAAAATATGGACAAACACAACTGTTGGGTTAAAGGTAGGTATGAATTGAATTGTCAAAAATATTATATTCAACTGAATTATAATAATAATAATACTAATATGTAAAAATAGATGTCACAGTGGCTTAGTGGGTAGCACAATCATCTCACAGCAAGAAGGTCGTTGCTTCGAGCCCAGGCTGGGTCAGTTGGCATTTCTGTGTGGAGTTTGCATGTTTTCGCTATGTTCGCGTGGGTTTTCTCCCAGTTCTCCGGTTCCACCCAACAAATCCAAAAACGTGGTACAGGTGAATTGGGTAAGCTAAATTGTCTGTAGTGTGTGAAAGAGTGTGTATGGATTTTTCCCAGTGATGGGTTGCAGCTGGAAGGGCATCTGCTGTGTAAAACATGCTGTATAAGTTGCTGGTTCATTCCGCTGTGGCGACCCTAGATTGGTGGAGGGACTAAACCGAAAAGAAAATGAATTATTAAAAAAAATTTTTAGATATTAATTATAATAATTATTATTGTTGTTGTTATTATTATCATTATTATATGTAATCTGCATTTATATCTATATAAGTATTTGTATTATCATGTTTCTGATCGATAAATTGCCTTTAATCATGTTTCAACTTTGAGTCCAGATTATGATATCCGGCGACGCAGTGGCGCAGTGGGTAGCATGTTTGCCTCACAGCAAGGTCGCTGGTTCGATCCTCGGCTCAGTTGGCGTTTCTGTGTGGAGTTTGCATGTTTTCCCTACGTTCGCGTGGGTTTCCTCCGTTTCCCCCACAGTCCAAAGACATGTGGTACAGGTGAATTGGGTAAGCTAAATTGTCCGTAGTGTGTGTGTATGTGTGGATGTTTCCCAGAGATGGGTTGCGGCTGGAAGGGCATCCGCTGCGTAAAATCTTGCTGGATAAGTTGGCGGTTCATTCTGCTGTGGCGACCCCAGATTAATAAAGGGACTATAAGCCGACAAGAAAATGAATGAATGAATTATGATACCCGATTGAGGACACAGTCTGCAAGGCACCCTCGCATCTCCTTATGCCCAGTATATGTATATTGTATATTATCCTCGAGTATGCTGTATTATCCTCGTCATTGTCCCGATGATGCACTGAGAGCTCAAGTCCTCGAGAGCAGATCACGGGTTTATCTCCTCCTCGGACTCCCGCAGCTTCTCCGCTCCCTCGGTGCGCTTTTCTTTCGAATTTCCCCCGTCATCCCGTGTCACATCCGGTTCAGCACCGCCGCTTGGCCCCGCTTGTCAAATTTCCTGCCCACACCTACTCCCTCTCGTATTAACCAGCCAAGTTTGTCCTAGTGATGAAGTAATATTTACGGCGCTTTCCCCGTTCATCCCTGTTCATTCGCGATCGGGTCCAGAGAGGAGGCGAGGAAGCTGAGATGAGCTAAGAAAAAACAATGCAAAGCCAAAACCATCCCAATCTCATCTTCACCTCATTCTGCCGCTGAATTAAAACGCGTTGGGTTAAGATCCGTTCAAGAGGAAGCATCGAGCCGGACAGCTGCACGGGAGAAACAGCCTTGCATGTGATTTTTTGTATCCCCGGATCAGGTGGCATCGGCGGCGGAAGATGCAGCCTGCAAACAAGCTCCTGAGTCTCACCCTCCTGGTGCTGATGGGTACCGAACTCACCCAAGTAGGTTTTCAAACGCCATTTTCAGCGGGATAATTAAGCAGATAAGATCATAATAAGCTTATTTCGTGATTATTAATCTGTCGGGATATTAACTAATATGATTTTAGGAGAAAAAAAATTATCACAACGGGGTATTCTTCTAGCTTGAGGTTTATAATGGCACATGGCTAGAAGGGGTATTTTATAGTAACTTTTATTGTGAATTGGTAGTTGAAGATAAATGCATTTTAGCAGTGTGAGAGAGATGGGTTTTTATCATTTCTGTGATATTATTCTTGACGATAAAGCACTGTGGGGTTTGCTTGTGCAGTGTATTCTCATTATCCACACGCTGTGATTGTCTCTAACACTCTACAATCTCACTTTGAAGACGAGAATAGCAAGTGAATTGCTTTCTCCACACTCCACGACGATGCTCTCTCTATTCAGAAATGACTTTTCCCTTAAGCCCCTGACATTATTGTGGGGAAATCTCTGCTGGTGAGTCCATCAAATTGTAATAACTATTGAAAGGGGCGAGGTGATTAGACTTACAGAAAATTGAATTAGCACGTTCATTCAGGCTCCTTTTTAGGTCCTCCACCAGCTGTTTTGCGCTAAACATCTTTTAAATCCTGCAAGAACTGTGATTTATTGGATGATATATTTAACTGAGTTAGATTTCTGAAACTATAAGTGCCTTGTGTGTAATTATAAATCGATGAAAATCATAATATAATGCAATGATTGTTTATCCCTATCTCAAAAGTAAACATACAGGAGTTGTCACTGGGGCAGTACCTTTGCAAAAGGTACACATTTGTAACTGAAAAGTCCATAATTGTACACACACAAAGATACTTTTTAGGTACATTTTGGTACTAATATACTCCTTTTAGGTACTACTGTGGACTATTTGGGTGCAAATATGTATCTTAAAAGGTACTGACCCTGTGACAGCCCCTGTACCTTTATTTCCAAGAGTGTATAATCATTTAGGCTCTTTTTGTGTTCATTGTGAGATATTTTTGCACAAGAAACCAAATGTCATTCATTCATTATTTAATTCATTTTCCTTCGGCGTAGTCTCTGATTTATTATAGGAATCGCCAAAGCGGAATGAACCGCCAACTATTCTAGCTGTTTTACACAGCGGATGACCTTCCAGCTGCAACCAAATGCTCTCATTCACACACACTCATACACCATGGCCAATTTAGTTTATTTAATTTGCCTATAGCGTATGTCTTTGGACTGTGGGGGAAGTCAGAGCACCCGGAGGAAAAATAACTATGCAAACTCCAAAACCAAATATGTTATTTCATATTATTATTATTATTATTATCATTATTATTATTATTATTATTATTATTATTATTATTATTATTATTATTATTATTATTATTATTATTATTTCAGTTTTCACTTAATAATAGTAAAATAATTTAAACATTTACAAAAATGATGCTGGATTTCTTTTAAAATCTGAAACTAGTGCCTGGGATGACTGTATTTTGTACCAAATTATAAATTACTGGGGGGGGGGGTGTATTTCTTGAATGACTTAATAAAAATTGTGGTTGATGTGATACATTTTTCCATCCCTATAATTACAATATCATAACTATAGAGTTAGTAGCACTCCATATTACAGAATACAACTTTTTATCTTTTTATCCATTATTAATAAATGCTTAAATATTAGATTAGATTAGATTCAACTTTACTGTCATTACATATGTACAAATGCAGTTTGGGTACAACCAGGAGTGCAATAGCAGCGAGTGCAGGATACAGATAGAAAAACTATGGGGATATTTACATATGGATGTACTATGAACCTTATATACAGGTTGTATTAGTGATGAACAGAGATTAACAATAGATGAATATATGTACAGGTTGCTGTTAATAATCAGAAGTGTGCTGATAGATGTTAACATAATTGCAAATATTGAACAATTCAACATGAATGAATCAGTGCAATGTAGTGCATTGAATATGTGCATTTTTTTTATTTAATTAAAATAAATAAACTACTTAACCTGCCATCGCTACATTAAATATCCTGTTCTACCTTATTTAACCCATATTAATAATCAGTTTTGCTAGAATAATTTGATGTAAATGGGTTCAGAGGTTGATGACTGAATATTTTAATAAAACCAGTTATCAGCTGACACAAGGCTGCAGCCAAAATACAAAAGCTACTTATTAATGCATCAATATTAATGCGTTAAAAAGTACATATTAGCTCCTAAAAATGTATATACATATAATATATACATACCAGCACAGAAAGGAAGTTTCTTGTGCAAAATCAGTGACCCACAGTACACTCTCAGAAATAAAGGTACGCGAGCTGTCACTGGAGTGGTACCTTTTTATACACATTTGTACATAAATGGTCCATATTAATACCTCAAGTGTACATATTAGTACCTAAAAAGTATCTACCTCTTAAAATGTGTAGGTACAAATATAAGCTACCATTATGGACTCTTTAAGTGCAAATGTGTATCTTTTGAAAAGGTACCACCCCAGTGAAAGCTCTAGTACCTTTATTTTCAAGAGTGTGTAACCTGAAAAAGTGCATGAAAGAGGACAGGTAATTAGGAGGATATGAGGATGCGCTCAGACTCAGTCTGTGTGAAAGAAGAGACCGGGTGTGAGTGCTAATTTGTCGGCACTTCATTAAGAATGTGTCTACAGTATGTGAACTAAAGATGTCTAATTGGAAGATAAAGTTGTGTACGGTTGGGGTGGGGGGGGGGGGGGGGGTGATTGGAACTTTAGTCTAAGAAAAAAATGTTTAAATGAGAATGAAACCTGCACTGCCCTCTGTTGGTTAAATAATGTCAAGTCAATTTGAGAGCTGAAGAGTGTCTCTAGTCTATCCAGGTCAAATCCCCTGTTCAGAACTGGCTTGTGAATAAAAGGTGTGTATGAGTGAGTTATCTTTTTAATCTAACATCTGCTGATGGTTTAGAGTTTAATGAGGTAATCACAGAGCATTGCAAATCGTGGTTATTTTATTCTAGCACATTAAATAATGTGTGTTTCTGTCTACTGCATGCTGTATTTAGCCGATGAGCAGTGTATACTATATATATATATATATATATATATATATATATATATATATATATATATATATATATATATATATATATATATATATATATATATATATATACACACACACACACAATTGAAGTCAGAATTATTAACCCCCCTGTTTATTTTATTCCCCAAATTCTGTTTAACGCAGCGAAGATTTGTTCAACACATTTCTAAACATAATAGTTTTAATAACTCATCTGTAATAACTAATTTCTTTTTTCTTTGCCATGATGACGGAAAATAATATTTTACCAGATGTTTTTCAAGACACTTCTATACAGCTTAAAGTGACATTTAAAGGCTTAACTAGGTTAATTAGGTTAACTAGGCAGGTTAGGGTAATTAAGCAAGTTATTGTATAACAATGGTTTGTTCTGTAGACGATCAAAAAAAATCTAGCTAATAACACCTTAAAATGGTGTTTAAAAAATTTTAAACTGCTTTTATTTTAGTTGAAATAAAACAAATCAGACTTTCTTTAGAAGAATAAATATTATCAGACATACTGTGGAAATTCCCTTGCTCTGTTAAACATCATTTGGAAAATATTTAAAAAAGAAAAACATTTTAAAGGGGGCTAATAATTCTGATTTCAATTGTAACTTGACCTTTTCAGATAAGATTCTAAAAAGTAGGATAAGGTTGTTTGTTTTTAGTGTTCGTCTCACTTATTAAAATAAATAAATTATATAATCACTGAATGGTCCTATGTGAAACCCAACCAAAAACATTTTTTGTATGGCATCACTGCAAAAAACATATTTTGGAACTATTTCTTTTAAGAATGTAGTAAACATCAGGCAGCATTCATTCATTAACTTTCCATCAGCTTATCCTTTATCTATCAGGGGTCGCCACAGCGGAATGAACCACCAACTATTCTGGCATATGTTTTTATGCCTTTCCCATACACATCCACACACACACTTATACACTACGGCCAATTTACAGTGCATCCGGTAAATATTCATAGCACGTCACTTTTTCCACATTTTTTTATGTTACAGCCTTATTCCAAAATGGATTAAATTCATTTATTTCCTCTACCTTATAATGACAATGTGAAAAAAAGAGTTTTTGAAATTGTTGCAAATTTATTAAAAATAAAAAACCTGAAAAATCACATGTACAGAAGTATTCACAGCCTTTGCTCAACACTTGGTTGATGCACCTTTTTGCAGCAATTACAGCCTCAAGTCTTTTTGAATATGACGCCACAAGCTTGGCACACCTGCCCACCTGGGAATGTTTGCCCGTTCCTCTTTACAGTACCTCTCAAGCTCTATCAGGTTGGATGGGAAGCGACGGTGTACGGCCATTTTCAGATCTCTTCAAAGATGTTCAATAAGCCGCTCCATTGATATTTTGGCGGTGTGCTTTGGGTCATTGTCCTGCTGGAAGATGAACCGTCGCCTCAGTCTGAAGTCAAGAGCACTCTGAAGCTGGTTTTCATTCAGGATGTCTCTGTACATTGATGCATTCATCTTTGTCTCTATCCTGACTAGTCTTCCAGTTCCTGCTGCTGAAAAACGTCCCCACAGCATGATGCTGCCACCACCATGCTTCAGTGTAGGGATGGTATTAGCCTGGTGATGAGCGGTGCCTGCTTTTCTCCAAAAGTAATGCCTGGCATTCACTTCAAAGAGTTCAATTTTAGTCTCATCAGACCAGAGAAGTTTGTTTCTTATGGTCTGAGAGTCCTTCAGATGCCTTTTGGCAAATTCCAGGTGGGGAGTGTCTTCCGTCTTGCCACTCTACTATACAGGCCTGATTGGTGGATTGCTGCACAGATGGTTGTCCTTCAGTAAGGTTCTCCTCTCTCCACAGAAGAACGCTGGAGCTCAGACAGAGTGACCATCGGGTTATTGATCACCTCCCTGACTAAAGCCCTTCTCCCCTGATTACTTAGTTTAAATGGCCGGACAGCTCTAGGAAGAGTCCTGGTGGTTCTAAACATCTTCCACTAATGGATGACTGAGGCCACTGTGCTCATTGGAACTTTCAGAGCAGCAGAAATTTTTCTGTAACCTTCCCCAGCCTTGTGCTTTGAAACAATCCTGTATCAGAGGTCTACAGAAAATTCCTTTATCCTTATGTTTGGTTTGTTCTTTGACATGCACTGTCAACCCTGGGACCTTATATAGACAGGTGTATCCCTTTTCAAATCATGCATTAAGGTTAATTTTAAAGAGAAATGTAGAAATCACACTTTTGTGCATAAAAACTAGTCGCTGCTCAATTTATATATCACTTCGATATTGCAATGTGCACAATAGTCACATCACAGGATCAATATTATGTTGATATTTTCACAATTAGGCATGAACAATTGAAAAGTATAACGATAATAGAGTACAAATTTATCATTGGCATGTGTTTTTTTAAAGGTTTGTGATTGTGTGAGGATTTCAGCAGAGTTTAAAGCATTTAGAGACAAGCATTTTTATAGTCTGTAACTTTAACGATAGGTTTAATTGATTGAATTATTAATATGATGAAGACTACACAGTGCTGTTTTTCATTTGATTATTAGATTTCTATAGTTCACTATTAAGTCTCCCAAGAAAACTGTAAAGCACTGTTTATTTGACTTGTGTTTTTGATCTGTTGTATTTATCAATGATTGAAATGTTTAATTTATGCAAATTGCGATGCAAATCAAACTGCAGGGTATCCACGGGGTCTCAATTTTTTTTAAACGTCTTAAAGCTAAATTTTAGGCCTTACAAGTCTTAAATCTGCTGAAATGTTGTGTTGTAGGTTTTAAATCTTTTTTAACAGGTTCTAATTTTAATTTGTTCACATATACAGTAGCTACCCAATCTTGCCATTAACACCCAATCACCAACAAACTTTAAACTTTTTGTTTAAAAATAGCATTTATTTACTTTCCTTACAGAAACATTTGCTTAATAGTTCTCTATTTATTTACTGCTGAGCATACTGGCCTGACCTTTATTTTTTATTCACAATACTCATTAGAGTTAGTTTTTGAACTTAAATGGTTTGTTGCAATCGGTTTCCTTAAATGGTTTAGGTTACATTAACTTAGTGGGTTTTGCAGTGTATGATTGTAGACTAAAGTAATTGACTGCTATGCTTTGTTCTGTTCTTGGTAAGGATTATATAGGGTTTGTGAATGGATATATAAAAAATATTCAAACAAATTATTATTATTATTGTATTATTAAATGTATGGAATTGTAATAATTTTTAATAAGGCAAGTCAAATTCTATTTAGACTGGGATATTCTGAAAATAATATCTTTAGCATTTAACCCTGTATAAGTCTAAAATTTAATTCATAATGGTCCTAAAAATGTTTTTAATTTAAGTTAGTAAAACCTGCAGAAACCCTGACACTAAATTTAAATTAATTATTTACAAACAAAACTATTAAAGTCATCTGGTAAAATGGTATTTATATCGCAATATACAGTTGAGATCAAAATTATTAGCCCTTCTGTGAATTTTTTTTCATTGTCCAATATAAATGATTGTTAAGAGAGCAATGAATTTTTCACAGTATTTCCTATAATATTTTTTCTTCTTGAGAAAGTCTTATTTGTATTATTTTGGCTAGAATAAAAGCAGTTTTAATTTCTTAAAACCATTTTAAGGTCCATTTTATTAGCCCCCTTAATATTATATTTCGATTGATGAATGAACAAACCATCATTATGCCTAATTACCCTAACTTACTAAATATACTAGTATCTTGAAAAAATATCTTCTAAAATAGTATGTATTGTCATCAAGCAAGGATAAAATAAATCAGTTATTAGATATGAGTTATGTGAACTATTATGTTTAGAAATGTGGGCTAATAAGTCTGACTTCAACTGTATATTGCAGGTAAAAAATAAATGACGCAACGTCAGATTTTTCCAATAGCCTTATAATAATAACGCATTATTTTTTATCATTATATAATAATGTATATTATTTTAAATAATAATTTTGTAGGTTATTAATTATTAAGGTATCCCTCCAAAATTAATAATCTTTTAAGGCTTGAAAAGCAGTCAAAGCTGTCTTAAATATTGCTGACAGCGTGGGTATCGTGAGACCACGAGAAAACTTTGTACGTGCTAAGTGATTTAGTATGTCCGTGCGTCAAGCGCCAGGAGGAGGCTTTAGTGATATTTATGAATATTTCAGCAGTATAGCGAGCGGGTGGGCGGGGCGCGGAACCAATGAGACGAGATGCTCCGCTGAACTGCCGTCATTATTCGAGTGGAGAGAGAAGACAGAGCTGCGTCCTCTTATCCTCACAAAGCGCAATTATAAAGTTCGCTGTATAGGATAGTGCGCGTAGAAATGCCTGAGATGAATTTATTTACACCGGGAGCTTCGCAGGAGCGCGTAACCCCAGTCAGTCGCGCAGGTTACCCGCACAGCTCTCCACTGGAATGTGTATAATGAAGGATACTGGGAAAGAGGAGAGCAGAGATGTCGGTGCCTTTGCTGAAAATTGGAGTAGTGCTCAGCACGATGGCGATGATCACCAACTGGATGTCGCAAACCTTGCCCTCTCTAGTAGGTCTGAATAGCACCAAATTAAGCGTGGCACCCCCGGGTGTGCCGGACAGGAGCACTGGCGTGAGTTTTCCTCATTCTCTTTGTTCATCTTCTAGTTAAAATACAAACATGTTTATTATTGACACGGTGTGTTCATGGAAATGTAACATATAATATCCACTTAGACTTGAAAAAAAGTCTGTTTTGAATATATTAAACAATGCAAATATGTGAATTTTTTAACTTATAGCCTGGTAGTATACACTCTAAAAAACGTTATTTATTTCACCCAATGGTTAAGTTAAACACATTTGCTGCCTTGTTGGGTTATTTTTAATCTTTATTGTGCTATTTTTAATTACTGAACTAGTTAAGTTAAATATTTATTGCTTTGCTTGTTTATTTTTAACCTTTATTTTAAATATCCACTCGGAAAAGGTCAGTTTTAAATATATTAAACTATGCAAATTTCTGAATTTTTCGACTTGTAGCCTGGTATATCGTTCAATCTAAAAAACGTTGCATTATTTATTTAACACAATGGTTGAGTTAAACATACTTGGTGCTTTGTTGGGTTATTTTTAACCTTTGTTTTGGGTTATTTATTAATAACTAAACCAGTTAGTTACTAAATAGGTTAGCTACCATGTTGCTAAATATCATATGGATGTAGTTAGTCTTATAGATTGTAACATTGTATTACCCTACACCTCATATTTAGGTATCGGTATTCATTATATATCAGAGTTAGTCCTACTTAATCTGATACTTTAGTCCAACTATTTTATAACTACACTATATTGTAACTATTGTGTTTGACATCTTTAAGATAGATTTTTTTGTATCTTGCATTGATAGATATGTCATACTGTTTATTAAAATATATTTTATATTTGAGTTTTATGTCATTGCATTAATGCATTGCAGAAGCTCAAAAGGTGGCAGATAGTAACATCTCCTCTTCTGTACAAGAATGTACAATTTTGTAATATTTATTATACATTTAATTACTTTGCCGATTTTATTTTATTTTTTTCGTTTCAAAGTGTTTCTAGGACAGAGGTGATAGGAACCATCTACTGTAGTATAGAGTTGACCTGACTGTGCTTTCTTTCTCATTCTCTTTGTTCATCTTAGTTAAAATACAAACAAGTTTATTATTTACATGGCGTGTTAATTGACATGTAATATAAAATATCCACTCAGACTTGGAAAAAGTCAGTTTTGAATATAACAAACTGCGCAAATATCAGAATTTTTCGACTTATAGCCTGGTAGTATCGTACAATCTACAAAAATGTTGCATTATTTATTTAACACAATGGTTAAGTTGACATATTTGATGGTTTGTTGGGTTATTTTTAATCTTTGTTTGGGTTATTTATTAATAACTAAACCAGTTAAGTTAAATATTTGGTGCTTTGTTGGATTTTGTATATATATATATATATATATATAATATTTCTATTTAATGTAACTGCATTGATGCACTAGAAGGACAAAAGGTGGCAGAAAATAACATCTCATATTCTAGACAGGAATGTACAATTTTGTTATAAAAAATATTATGTTTATATATATATATATATATATATATATATATATATATATATATATATTATAAAAATACAATTGTATAACGATGGTTGTTCTGTAGACTATCGAAAAAAATATAGCTTAAAGGGGCAAATAATTTTGACTATAAAAAATTCAAAACTGCTTTTATTCAAGCCAAAATAAAACAAATAAGACTTTCTCCAGAGGAAATAATATTATCAGACATACTGTGAAAATTTCTCTGCTCTGTTAAACATCATTTGGGAAATATTTAAGAAAGAAAAAAATCAAAGGGGGGCTAAAAATTCTGACTTTAAATGTATATGTACATATACATGTACATATATACATGCATAAATGTACCTATATAGGTTCATATTCTGTATTTGCCATAGTTAAATTCCATAACATGCCAATAACACCAATTTCAAGTACCATTTTCATACATACATACGTTTTTTGCATTGTAAATGTTTTTTTTCTCAGCCTTTGTTTATAATGAGTTATTTCTCTTTAAAGACCCTATAATGAGATAGTTTACTTTAAAGAAAGGACTTATTCTTTGCCATAAAAGTAACGTTACTGAAAATACACACAGGAGCCTGATAAAAATGCTCATTTTAGAGTAAAATTTCAGACGGCATTTAGAGGTTTTTGCATATAAACTCTTCACCTATATTATATATCGCTTAGTTTGGTGATTTTGTTTTCTTTTTCTTCGTTTAAAGATATCTTGAGTTCATCAGAAGGTGTTAGTTTATGGGACAGATGTGATAGGAGCCATCTGGCTAGAGTTGACGCGACCGTGACAGCGTTATTAATTTAAATTGATATCCAATGTTATCCAGCTCGTCCAATTTACAAAAAAACCTTTGTTTCCTCTGGTTCAAACGGCGCAATCAGGTGAAAATGGGTCTCGGCGGGGACATTATTGACTTTGAGTGTGTTTATAGTATTGGCTCATTTTATTATTAGTCACCTGCTACCTTAGAAATCCTGAGTTAAAATCGATACTAGTTTAATCAGATGTTTGGGAGTAAGATAAAGATGTGATTTCTTCTTTTATAGTTTTTATATACAATATATTCAATATATAGTGCTGTTTCATAATCTGAATTCAGCATTGCGGTGGTGGCAGATTTACAAAGACATTCCTTTGAATTTAATAAAAAAGTGCTTTCTGTCCACAGTGGATATGAATATGGATTATTCATTAGATTACTCAGGATTAGGGCAAGACATACGGAAACGCTCTCTCTTCCAGATGGCTCTTTTATGTAAAACCACTGGGTCAAAAAATCCCCTTTGAGAAAAAAGATAATTTCGCGTCAAAGCAGCTACTGTGAAAATCCTTAGAAAAGTGTGTTCTGTCAAGATATATTGACCACTGATACACTGCTCTGCTCTTGAAACAAAATGGGAGTGGGTGAATGTAATAAACAATACACACACTGTTGCAGGGTTTTATAATACAATTTTTTCATGTTCTTGATCTGCTGGCCTAATTAGAATTTACTGATGCAGTGCTCAGCATATATAAGTACACCCCTCACAAATCTCTCTTTTAAATTCATATTTTTAATAGGAAGCTTTACAATATTATAATTGTGCATATACATTAGATTAATCAAGCCAAATCTGGGCCTAATCTAACAAAATAACTTACGATAACGACACAAAAACTAGTACAGCCAAATTTATACAGTTGAAGTCAGAATTATTAGCCCCCTTCAAATTTTTTTCTTCTTTTTTAAATATTTCGCAAATGATGTTTAACAGAGCTAGGGGATTTTCACAGTATGTCTGATAATATTTTTCTTCTGGAAAAAAAGTCTTGTTGGTTTTATTTAGGCTAGAATAAAATTAGTTTTTAAATTTTTTAAACACCATTTTAAGGACAAAATTATTAGCCCCTTTAAGCTACATTTTTTCTTGATTGTCTACAGAACAAACCACCGTTAGTCAATAACTTGCCTAATTACCTTAACCTGCCTAGTTAACCTGGTTAAGCCTTTAAATGTCACTTTAAGCTGTATAGAAGTGTCTTGAAAAATATCTAGCCAGTAAATATTGTTTACTTTCATCATGACAAAGATAAAATAAATCAGTTATTAGAAATGAGTTATTGAAACTATTATGTTTAGAAATTTGTTGAAAAAATCTGCTCTCTGTTAAACATAAATTGGGGAATAAAATAAACAATCGGTTTAATATTTCAGGGGGCTAATAATTCTGACTTAAACTGTATGTTATAGAAAATATTAAATACAAATTTAAAAAAGAGGAAAAATCAAGAGAAGAATAATAAATGAAAAATTACGTTGAATTTTTGTAGGTTGTAATGTATTTTTGCAATATTTCGCTTGAATTTAATAGTATTATCTTTCAATTTCTAAATATGTTTGGTGAGTAAAACATTATTTTAATAAATATATCTGTTTAATAAATCAGTTTTGTTTAAATGCACCAAAATGCATTGCCTACAGAATATTTACTGCTATATTCACTTACCATATAGCCTATTTTTGTATTTAATATATGAATGTTTACTGGTATTTACTTCTATAATGGCTTTTAACAAAAGTCATGATGATTATACACAGATCAACAAATAAGTATGTTTGGGGCTTATTCATCTTATAGACTTATAATTATTTTTAATGTGATTTCCTTTCATTTCATTTCTTACCATATATATCTGAAGATTTATGTGTTTTGTGTGTGTGTTGTGTGTGTGTGTTTGCTTGAAAATTATTGTATACATTGTAGCACGCTGCTGTATGTGTTTGTTATTTTCTCACTGAAAAAACTTTCAGGGTATGAAAATATTTTTTTCTGGCCTGCCATAACATTTCATGCATACCGGTTTTTTAGCAATTAAAATTGCAAAATATATTATATTATAATCAGAAAATTATTATGATATGAATAATAATATTAATGATGATGATAAGGATAATAATAATAATGATAGTTATTATTATTATTATTATTATTATTATTATTATTATTATTATTATTATTATTATTATTATTATTGATGATGATGATAATAATAATAAAAATAATTATAACATGACTGTTAAATAATAATAAAACAATTTGTTATTAATAAATAAATAATAATAAATTATTAGTAATATTATTAGTATTAGTTTTAATGGCTTTTTCAAGGTTTTCAACTTTTACAAAGAAATAGTTTACAATTTATTTGTACATTTACTTATCAGGTAATTGTTTAGTCATTTATTATTTATTTGTTAAATATACCCTCTATCTGATTATAATGTAACATTTTTATAATTTTACAATTGACATACAACATGCACACTCTTCAAAACAGCTCTTTAAACCTCTAAAGACAGACACAGAAGGTAATGTGTGCCAGTATGGATTAAAATGTAGAGATAGTACTGCTATGTAGAGATCTGTAATGTAAAGATAGTACATTTGCAAAATCCAATTGTAAATTTGTAAACCAACAATTGTTGAATTCACAAGTAAAAATCATAAATATTTTTGGCAAATGAATTGGATTTGTGCATTATGAATCGTTTTTGAATTTATGAATCGGATTTGTATATTTATGAATCCTGTTTTGAGTTTACAAATTGAAATTGAGTATTTATAAATTGTGTTTTGAATTTAGGTATTGGTTTTGCATATTCATGAATCCTGTTTTGAATTTACGAATTGGATTTAAGTATTTTTGAATCATGGTTTAAATTTGCGAATTGAATTTGCATAATTATGAATCCTGTTTCAATTTACAAATAGGATTTGTGTATTTTTGAATTGTGTTTTAAATTTACAAATTGGATTTGCATATTCATTAATCATGTTTTGAATTTATAAATTGGATTTGCGTATTCATGAATCGTCTTTACATTTTTTTACGAATTGAATTTGCAAAATTATGAATCGTGTTTGAATTTACTAATAGAATATGTGGATTTTGAATTTAAGAATTGGATTGGCATATTCATGAATCATGTTTTGAATTTATGAATTGGATTTG
Organism: Danio rerio; assembly: GCF_052040795.2. NCBI lineage: Eukaryota > Metazoa > Chordata > Actinopteri > Cypriniformes > Danionidae > Danio > Danio rerio. The sequence goes on from NC_141025.1 coordinate 72,001,702, forward strand.
TATATTTATGAATCTTGTTTTAAATTTACGAATTAGACTTATGTATTTATTAATAGTGTTTTGAATTTACGAATTGGATTTGCATATTCATGAATCGTATCTTGAATTTGCGAATTGGATTCGTGTATTTCTGAATCGTGTTTTGAATTTATGAATTGGATTCGCATATTCATGAATTGTGTTTTTTAATTTCCGAATTAAATTTGTGTATTAAATAATTGTGTTTTGAATTTACGAATTTGATTTGCATATTCATAAATCGTGCCTTGAATTTGTGAATTGGATTTGTGTATTGGCGACGCAGTGGCGCAGTAGGTAGTGCTGTCGCCTCACACCAAGAAGTTCGCTGGTTCAAACCTCGGCTCAGTTGGCGTTTCTGTGTGGAGTTTGCATGTTCTCCCTGCATTCGCGTGGGTTTCCCTGGGTGCTTCGGTTCCCCCACAGTCCAAAGATATGCAGTACAGGTGAATTGGGTAGGCTAAATTGTCTGTTGTGTGTGTGTGTGTGTGTGTGTGTGGATGTTTCCCAGAGATGATTTGCGGCTTGAAGGGCATCTGCTGCGTAAAAAAACGTTCTGGATAAGTTGGCGGTTCATTCCGCTGTGGCGACGCCGGATTAATAAAGGGACTAAGCAGACAAGAAAAGGAATGAATGAATGAATGATTTTTGTATTTATGAATCATGTTTTCAATTTACAAATATTTTGTAAACGTATTATTTTTGACAGCGATCTGGCTCCATAGCTAATTTGGTTACCTTTACGGTCTGTCCATATGTCACATCAGGAATAAGCTATGCTTTATAGCCACAGATTGAGAGCTGCGGTTCCAATCATAAAAGTTGGTGACGGTGTTTGTGAATGTTCATCTGAACGGCAGAATTTGCCAACTTAGTTGGCTAACAAAAGTTTTGGCAAACTCACCCCTGTTTTAAAGTTCTTGCACAGAGAAAAGCATCAACTGGCCAAAAACACTCACTCTGCCCTTGTGTACTGTTCAGGCAATTAACCTTCTCAAAGACTGCAGTGGCAGAAAGGATAAATTTGCTACAAAGCTGCTTCCTATAAAACACACGGCGATCAGTCACTGACCTTCTTTCTCTTTGTTTATCCCAGGTGCTGCCTGCGAACCCTGAGGAGTCGTGGCAGGTGTACAGCTCAGCGCAGGACAGCGAGGGCAGGTGTGTGTGCACGGTTGTGGCTCCTCAGCAGACCATGTGCTCACGGGACGCCAGGACCAAGCAACTGAGACAGCTTCTGGAAAAAGTAACCTTTGAAAATAATCCACACAAAGCCCCACTGACAGATTAAACCGCACGACGAATGGCTTTAATAAATCTTTTCAGTAGTGATGCACCGATCTCGGTTTTTCAAAGCAAAAATTGTCTGATTCCAATTGTCGTTGTACAACGAACTGAAGTGAGGAAATTTAAAATAAAATCCAGCCAAAACAAAGGTCATATTGAGTTCATTTCGGCAGATCAAAACAACTCATCTCAAAGCAAGCTTTCTGAGGGGAGTTCGCTTTGGCTCTTAAACACCTGTGGTGATTATGCAATCAGTAAGTGTGTTACAAAACTCCAGCTTCTTTGATTGATTCATATCTCATATCAGTGGAAGTCAGATAGGAAAACAGGAGAACAACATCCAAAACAATAACTTCATGATGAAGCAGCATGAATATACTGGAGGGCTAATCGCTCATGGAGAGGAGGTTTGAAACACAGACTTTTCGAACTTCTTGCCCTCAAACGAAGAACAAAAGAATTACTTCTTTTGAAATATACATGATACAGACATAATCTATAAAGAAAGTACTATCTGAATGAAAAGATATAGTAAGGTTAATCTGTCAGCTTGAAATTGTACCGCCTGTTTCACACTGCAAGCACAAGCAGAGCGTTAGCAGCGCGTGCGCAGCACATATAGAGAGCAGAAGCAGCACGCAGGGGTTTGCCTTTCACACTAGCTGCGACTGCAGCGTGCAGCTCATCGGCAGCTGCTGCACAGATCAATGTTTCTCGGCCTATTCTATGTAGTTACCTATCTATCTATAAACAGGCCTACACTTTTTTCATCTGCACCAAGGCCCACAGCAACTTCCTCCTATGCTGTTACCTTAACCTAAGAGTCTTTATTTTACAAATTATCCAGATCCTAAAGAGCTGTAGCCCATGCTTCTCACACTCTGAGGAGTGTCATTCATGTCTTTTCAGGTGCACTCGGTCAGAAGACAATCATCTGTGATATCATGTCATTTAGTTTTTGATTGTCAGGATGATGTTGGCCTGTTGTTATAATAATAATATTTATACAATATAGTTATAATGATATTTATATTATATTTATAAATTTTATAAATGATAAAATACATTTATAATAAATATGATATTTATTTTTTAAATTTCGTTTTGTAGATCAGGCCTAAATAAATATTTGTTGCCGTTTTTAATCGTTTAAGTTCATTTGATTAAATATATTAAAATCAGTGAAAACTATTGATTCATTTATTGGGTAAAATTGCTACTTTTTACTGTCATTCAATGTGTTATTGGTCAATGAGTTATTGTTATTGGGCACTGCTGCTTCGGCGACACTCACGCCTCTGCTTCTGCTTGCGATATGAAAGCTCTAATCTGTTAACATGGACGCCGAAAAAAACACGCACTGCTCATGCTCTGCTCACACAGACAGCACACTCTATCTAACATTTTTGTGAAATATGTTATCTGTATATTCTTATTCTGTGACAACGTATTGACATCATGTGTTTGTGTGCGTACATTTTGGATCTTTTACTTATTAAACAAAATGTTTTAAACTCTAACTTGGTCCTATAAGGTTCTGTTTGTGAGCCAGTTTCAAAATGTGAAAGTAGGACCGATCGGTATCATCTCAGAAATTATGTTCAGTGATGTTCACTGCTCAAGGGAAAACGAAAATTCACCTAAAATGAAAATTTCCTCACATTTACTCACACTCAGATGGTCTGAAACTTGTATAAGTTTCTTTTTTCTATTGAACACAAAACTAAATTTTCTGAAGAATGCTAGGGAGAAAGCAACCAATCGCCCACACGGTAAATGTTTTAATAAATGTTTTGATTTGGGTTTTTAATATATGTGACATATATAAAATTGGCCGTTTTCCTATATTATATGTACATATACAGTTGAAGTCAGAATTATTAGCCCCCCTGAATTTTTGTTTAAAGAAGAGAAGATTTTTCAGCACATTTCTAAACAGTTTTAATAACTCATTTCTAATAACTGATTTATTTTATCTTTGCCATGATGACAGTAAATAATATTTGACTAGATATTTTTTAAGACACTTCTATACAGCTTAAAGTGACATTTAAAGGCTTAACTAGGTTAATTAGGTTAACTAGGCAGGTTAGGGTAATTAGGAAAGTTATTGATAATGATGGTTTGCTCTGTAGAATATTGAAAAAATATAGCTTTAAGGGGCTAATAAGTTTGTCCCTTAAATGGTTTTTAAAAAATTTAAAAGTGCTTTTATTCTAGCCGAAATAAAACAAATAACTTTCTCCAGAAGAAAAAATATTATCAGATATACTGTGAAAGTTTCCTTGCTCTGTTAAACATCATTTGGGAAATATTTAAAAAGAAAAACCATTTCAAAGGGGGGCTAATAATTCTAACTTTAACTATAAATACACCACATTTTTGTTTTTTTCCATTTCCGCACATCCAAAGTTGGAAAAAAAATCATTTTATGGAAGTTATGGCTGCTGCTTTACAAATCAAATCAAATCACTTTTATTGTCACATCATCAGCAGCACGTGTGCTATGATGAGTGAAAAGCTTAGGTGCGGGCTCCAGACAGTTCAAAATACAGAGTGCAAATACAACAACAGTGCAAAATACAGACAATGCAAATACAATGACAGTGCAAAATACAGACAACGCAAATACAATGACAGTGCAAAATACAGACAGCGCAAATACAATGACTGTGCAAAATACAGACAATGCAAATACAATGACAGTGCAAAATACAGACAATGCAAATACAATGACTGTGCAAAATACAGACAACGCAAATACAATGACAGTGCAAAATACAGACAATGCAAATACAATGACAGTGCAAAATACAGACAATGCAAATACAATGACTGTGCAAAATACAGACAATGCAAATACAATGACAGTGCAAAATACAGACAACGCAAATACAATGACAGTGCAAAATACAGACAGCGCAAATACAATGACTGTGCAAAATACAGACAATGCAAATACAATGACAGTGCAAAATACAGACAATGCAAATACAATGACTGTGCAAAATACAGACAATGCTAATACAATGACAGTGCAAAACACAGACAATGCAAATAGAATGACTGTGCAAAATACAGACAATGCAAATACAATGACAGTGCAAAATACAGACAATGCAAATACAATGACAGTGCAAAATACAGACAGCGCAAATACAATGACAGTGCAAAATACAGACAATGCAAATACAATGACAGTGCAAAATACAGACAGCTCAAATACAATGACAGTGCAAAATAAAGACAGCGCAAATACAATGACAGTGCAAAATACAGACAGCGCAAATACAATGACAGTGCAAAATACAGACAATGCAAATAGAATGACTGTGCAAAATACAGACAATGCAAATACAATGACAGTGCAAAATACAGACAATGCAAATACAATGACAGTGCAAAATACAGACAGCGCAAATACAATGACAGTGCAAAATACAGACAATGCAAATACAATGACAGTGCAAAATACAGACAGCTCAAATACAATGACAGTGCAAAATAAAGACAGCGCAAATACAATGACAGTGCAAAATACAGACAGCGCAAATACAATGACAGTGCAAAATACAATGACAGTGCAAAATACAGACAGAGCAAATACAATGACAGTGCAAAATACAGACAGCGCAAATACAATGACAGTGCAAAATACACATACAGACAATGCAAATACAATGACAGTGCAAAATACAGACAATGCAAATACAATGACAGTGCAAAATACACATACAGACAATGCAAATACAATGACAGTGCAAAATACAGACAATGCAAATACAATGACTGTGCAAAATACAGACAATGCAAATACAATGACAGTGCAAAATACAGACAGCGCAAATACAATGACAGTGCAAAATACACATACAGACAATGCAAATACAATGACAGTGCAAAATACAGACAATGCAAATACAATGACAGTGCAAAATACACATACAGACAATGCAAATACAATGACTGTGCAAAATACACATACAGACAATGCAAATACAATGACAGTGCAAAATACACATACAGACAATGCAAATACAATGACAGTGCAAAATACTGACTGTGCCAAATACAGACAATGCAAATACAACAACAGTGCAAAATACAACAGCACACTCCCCAAAAAAAAAAAAAAAGAAACAGGACAATGTAAGATTGACAGCGATATGTACAATGAATAGCTGTCCACATAGTTGTAGCAGTATGGATTTACACAGTATGGATTGTTTAAAGTGCAGTGCATGCTACATATTGAATTAATTTGATTTGATTTCATTTCATTCCTACAACTTTTGTGTTCAAAGGAAGAAAGAAATTCAGGTTTAAATCAATTGGAGAGTGAGTAAATGAACTGAATTTTTATTTTGGGTGAACTGAGATATTTACTCTATCTGTATAGTTGAATTTGACATAATTTGAATATAAGTGATCGCCTAAACATGAGATATGATGAAAACTTCATACCTTGTTTTAATTTAAAGTCAGTTGAAAAAATCACAGAATCACAGAAGTATGAAGTCAACTAAAGTCAGTATTTGTTTAGTTTGGTTTGGAAATTTGGTAAGTTTCTGTGGGTGCTGCCAGACTGTTTGTTGGGACATCTGTGCTCTGTCATGTCTTCTGTTAATGTTCTGTTTACATTATTTGTAATATAAAATCATTGCAGTGCAATTTATATGCAAATCTAGAATAAATTAGGAGAAATTGGCTGGACAGTCGGTGCACCTCTACGTGTTAGGTAAGGTTTTCACCCGTCACATGGCTTAGAGTAGGCCCACAAAATCAGTGCTCTCAGAAATCCACAGATTTCCTCAGATTTTTAACCCATCATTGAATCTCTTTATTTCTTCTGTACATGTGTGTGAATTTATATTTACTCAGTTTTTAAATTAATTTTATTATTATATTATTGACTAATATGTTTATATTATACACTTACAATACAGTTTGTAAGGTAATATTTTCTGCCTTTTAGTAGATATATTAAACAAGAGACTTGCTTCGTTAACCAAATAAGCGTATTCAATTGGATTTGCATTGTAAAAATTAAATAAAATCTAAAAAATATATAATTTTTTAGTTACAATACTCCCCAATTAATTCCAGTTTCTACAGATTTTTTACAAAATTCTCAGCAGAAATAGCAAAAAATGTCTGCAGATTCTGTCTGGCCCTACTTGTGACTCCTCTCATGTTCTCTTTCTCTCTGTCTCTAAGGTCCAGAATATGACTCAGTCCATCCAGAATCTTGACCAGAGGACCCAGAAAGACCTGCAGTATGTGCAAAGAATGGAGGTGCAGCTCAGAGGACTGGAAACCAAGTTCAAACAGGTGGAAGAAAGCCACAAGCAGAATATCGCCAAGCAATATAAGGTGCGTACTACTTATTTTTCATTTTGATTATCACATTGTCATTGCCATATATTTCATTTGTGACCACATAAACAGTTTTTTTTTCTTATTTAAAGGCACAGTTCGCCCAAAAGTAAATTCTTTTTCTGCCTAAACATATTTGAGTTTCTTTATTCTGCTGAACACAAAGGAAGATATTTTAAAGAATGCTGGAAACTGGTAGCCATTGACATCCAATAGTAGATTTTAATTCCTCATATGGATGTCAGTGGCTACCCGTTTCCAACATTCTTGAGGATATCTTCCTTTGTGTTCAACAGAAGAAAGAAACTCAGACAATAGTGTAAACGGTCACCATCATTTCATTCAAAACCCATAAAACATATGTGTTCCTCATTAGATCATTAGAAATCTTAATACTTTCAGTGGAGAGACATAAATTAATGATTTAATCATAACAACACTTCATTAAAAAAAAAAAAAAAGTGAATTCCCTAGAGTTAAACATTTAAGTTTGACTAAAGTTTGACTAAGGTAGTTGGGTTAAAAATACCCCAACATATAACCCAACTAATTAAGTAACAACTTAAGTTATTGTAGCACCTTCCCAACTATGGCTTATTTTAACTCATATGCTCATATATTTTAACCCAATGCATTGGGTTATTTTGATTAAATGTAAATAAAAAAACTATCTCTTAGCTCTTTGGTGATGATGCTAATGGTCTAATCCGATTCAGTGAACTATGCTAAGCTAAGCTAATGAAATCAAAAATGGTAAAACTCAACTGTTGACTCTAGGGGAGATCTCCAAAAATAAAAGTGGAGTGTTCCTTTAAAAATATCTTCATCAGTGTTGAATGGAGATGAACAAATGATAAAAATTATGGGTGTGGATGAACATGCGGACGAGTTTCATTTTGGGGTGAACTAAACCCTTTAACTAGTCGGCAATTTCATTTTCTGCACATCTGTGCGCTCAGAATACACGTTATGAGTGATTTTCTCATCCTAAGTGGACGCCACAGGCATTTTCCCTACAAGAAGTGAATTACAAAATGTGATTCATTTTGGCGCCGTAGCTGCTTCTCCATCTTAGGCATTGTTAGCTGCGTGACATCAATTGCATCTGCATGCTAATGAGACTGGTGCTATTTTTTTCTAAACAGAGGCACGGCGATTTCTGCACATTGCAATTTGTAGCATGTATCGAGCTCCGGGAGTGCCACAGATTTTATAGATCAATCTAGCACAATCTGTTAGCTCCTTCCACATCACTGTGCCCTTCAAAGTCTTTTAAACAAAATAAGCATGTTGAACATTTAGATCTAATGAAACTGAATATTGTGGTCAAGAAAGCGCAGGCAGGTCAGCACAGGCTGCATCCTCTTGTTCATTTAAACTACTCAAAACAATTTATGACTTGACCTTTAAACATTTATTACATGAAGGCATCAGATATTTGGATGCAATCGCTGGAAAAGGTCAACATATACAACATCACATGATCTTTAAATCAGAGTGCTTTTCATTTTCAGAAGTTCAGGTATATGCCGGGAATATACAAACATGGCATTTCTGTCCAAGCTGGAGAATATTTATGATGAGTTTGAAAAATGGAGGCCAAAAAGGCATTTTTCTTTTTTTTAATACAAGAGTGTTTATACACTTAATGATGCCAGTGCTATTTAGATATGATATTAGCGACCTTTGGATAAATCGAGGGCAGTAAGAGTATTTAAAAGACAATTATAGTCTTGTTCAGTAAAAACTGTAAAATAATGAAAAATTTTACTTTAAAGAAATGCATTTATATACATTTTTTTAATAATTTCACTGTGAAAATAACAATATTTTAGTGTAATTGATCAACTTTTAGTAACCAGTTATGTTCATCCAAATAAAAGTGTGGCCACCAAACAAAAGTTGGAATAGAAACATAATAATTTTAAATTTAAAGGAGGTTTAGAAAAATGTTTATTATATAAATAAATATTTTAATATTAATAATGATATAATATATTGCAGTTGAAGTCAGAATTACTACCCCCCCCCCTGTTTTTCCGTCCCATTTTGTGTTTAACGAAAAAAAAATTTTCAACACATTTCTAAACATAATAATCTATTTTATCATTTCTATACTTTAGATTTATTTTATCTTTGCCATGATGACAGTAAATAATATTTTACTATATATTTTTTAAAAACACTTCTATACAGCTTAAAGTGACATTTAAAGGCTTAACTAGGTTAATTAGGGTAACTAGGCAGGTTAAGGTAATTAATAATATAATGTATAATGATGGTTTTATCTGTAGACGATTGAGAAAAAAATATAGCATACAGGGGCAAATAATTTTGACCATAAAATGTTTTTTTTTTTTAAATAATAACTGCTTTTATTCTAGCCAAAATTAAACAAAAAACTATTATTTAAAATTAAACTTTCTTTAAAAAATAAAAAATATTATCAGACATACTGTAAAAATTCCCTTGCTCTGTTAAACATCATTTGGGAAATATTTAAAAAAAGAAAAAAATTGTAAGGGGGGTTAACAATTCTTACTTCAACTGTATGTATGTATATATACAGTTAAACAGCTGAGCAAGCATCTTATATATATATATATATATATATATATATATATATATATATATATATAGAGAGAGCGAGAGAGAGAGAGAGAGAGAGAGAGAGAGAGAGAGAGAGAGAGAGAGAGAAATTATATATATTTTTTTAACTTCACAGTGAAAATTGGCAATATTTTATTGCATTTAAACCATTTAAACTCAAAAGAAGTTTCAATATTTTTTATTAATTGATTAATAACATTATTCAGAAGACTCAAAGCACTCGTTAAATAATTACTTTATATAGCTTTATTTTACATTCTTAGGAGATGCAAAACACAGTTGTTTCTGTTTTTTTTGCAACTCATTTGAATTTAAATGTATTAAATAAAAAATGTATTCAAATTTTGAAAAAAAAAATGTTCAACGAGGTAATTTTCACTGTTTATCTGATAGTATTCTTTCTTCTGGAGAAAGTCTTATTTGTTTTATTTTGGCTAGAATAAAAGTAGTTTTTAATTTAAATTAAATTTATTAAAATTAATTAATTTAAAAGCATATTAAGGTCAAAATTTTTAGCCCCTTTAAGCTATGATTTTTTGATAGCCTACCATCATTATACAATGACTTGTCTGATTATCCTAACCTGACCCCTGAAATGGGAAAAAAAAATTATATATATATATATATATATATATATATATATATATATATATATATATATATATATATATATATATATATATATATATATATATATATATATATATACTGTACATTCACTACCGGTCAAAAGTTTTGGGTCAGTGGGATTCATTTATTTAATCACAAATACAGTACAAATAGTGAAACGTTATTGCATTATAAAAAAAAAGCTGTTCAAAAGTAGTTTATAATTTAATTTAATCATTTATTCCAGTGATTTTAATGATGAATTTTCAGCTTCATTACTAGGGTCTTCAGAGTCATACGATCCTTCAGAAATCACTCTAATATTAATTATTATTGTTATTATTATTCACATTATTATTATTAATGATAATAGTAATAAAACCAATAATGACTGGAGTAATAATATCATTTGAAGCTACATACAATACGTAATAAATATATATTAAATAAATAAGGATTTTACAATTTAACTTTTTTAACATTTAATGAATCCAGCTGAATTGATCAACTAGATGATTTTATTTAAATTATTGAATTAAATTAATAATAAATAAATAAAAAACTGACCCCAAACTTTTGACTGGTAGTTTGTTCTCTTTATTAAAGTTTTATATAATTCTTTTCCCTAACATATTTATTTGTGTCTGCTAATTTTTGCACCATGATCTAAAGTTACTTCGTTTGGTTAGTTCTAGTCATGACTTTGGTACTGAAGATACTGTATATATACACAGATACACAGATACACATAGAGACCTGTAAGGTATGTGCTTATTTCTACTGACCACTGTTTACTTACTTTATAAAAATAAACTCTCCTGAACTCTCTCAAGGCAGGCGTTGCTGATTTGCAACAGTTAAAAGCATAGATTTTGCCTGTTTCTAAAATTTAATTTGAGCCTAAAAGGGTTAAACACAAACTTACAATGATTTTGGAAGGATTGCTTGAAACAGGAGAAATTCTGCATTCAATTTGTGCTAGCATTTCTTAGTTCCACTGTATTTTTAATTAAATAAATGCCAACTTGTAAAGAACATGAGTAATACATTTAATAACAATAACTAAACCTGGTGTATAAACCTAAATAGAAACCATCAAACAACTTCATTCACTCATCTGTGTGTATATTCATCCTATCAAGTTACAATTACTGTACATTTAAATCATCAAGTGTGTTGTATAATTTCAGCTGTATCTGTGAAGATGTGTGTTTTAGAAAGGCTAGCGAGTTAGCTATTCAACCCAATTTCATTTTCTTGCTTGCAGGGCTAACTTTATGCATTAAATCAAAGCTGCAGAGACTGAAGAACAAGTTCAATCCCAGTGTAATCTCCAACTGGTCAACTGATCGCATCATTCAGTTTATTTTAAACGCACCTTGCCAAGTCTTTTTTGTGCATGCCACTATTTGCAGACTACCGTTGAGTAGATCCTCTAATGTTATGACATGTCTTTACTAACTCCAATTTGTTAATGCACATTTGGATATTTGGAAACGAGCGAAACTATTGTTGTATGTGAAGCATGTAAGACTTGCATTTTAAGCATTGAAACAAAAAATAAAGAGAGTTTTTTCACATTTTGCTGGTGTACTGAGAACTTGTTTTACGCCTCTACATCTATCCCACTTGTATAATATATATATATATGTATCGTGATAGAGTAGACGAGTGAGGGCAAGACAGGGTGTTTGGACGCGATCGTTTGCACGCATGCCTACTGAACCAAGCCTATTTTAACCTTTCAGGCCATAAAAGCGAAAATGGAGGAACTTAGGCCAATGATACCAGTGTTGGAGGAATACAAGGCCGATGCAAAATTGGTAATGCAGTTTAAAGAGGAGGTCAAGAATCTGACGTCAGTGCTAAGTGAGCTGCAGGAGGAGATCGGGGCCTTTGACTACGAGGAGCTCCACAACAGGGTGTCTAATCTTGAGGAGAGGCTTCGTGCGTGCATGCAAAAATTAGGTAGGATGAGTTTCAGCACAAACACAAGCAACCTTTACGCTTCATTTCTAAAACATACAGTATGGGTTGTTGACATGATGTTGCAGTTCAAGGGATTGCAAAACTGCTAGCCTGACATCTCGGGCAGTGTTGGATAAGTTGCTTTTAAAAAGTATTAGATTACTAATTACTGACTACTACTTGAAACTTGTAATCTGATTACATTACCAAGTACTTCATGTAAAAAGTAATCAGATTACTAAGTACTTTACTTTGAAGTTACTTTAAAAACAGGGGCGGGCGTGGACTAAAAATCAGCACTGGCACTGTACCCACACCAGCCCACATTACCACACTGACTCAGCCCCACCCACGGACACGCACATTAACTACTTATATTGGTGTACAGATGGTCAAAATAATATAAGCAGTACCATATGTAATAGATATTTAAACTGTTAATGTATGTGACTGGAACAAAACCAACCCATTTATAACAAATATACATACAGTCATTTCATTAATTCATTTTCTTTTCAACTTAGTCCCTTTATTAATTTGGGATCGCCACAGCGGAATGAACCGCCAACTATCCCAGCATATGTTTTACGTAGCGGATGCCCTCCAAGCTGCAACCCATCACTGGGAAACCCCTATACACACACATTCTCATACATGCACTACGGACAATTAGGCCAACCCAATTCACCTATAGCACATGTGTTTGGACTTGGGGGGAAACCAGGAGGAAACCCACGCGAACATGCACACTCCACACTGAAACACCAACTGACCCAGCCAAGGCTTGAACCATCAACCTTCTTGCTGTGAGGCGACAGTGCTACCCACTGTGCTGCCCCCTTTCGAGACTATTTCAGTTAATTTTATGCATTTGGCAGCGTCTGATTTTAGAGCAATGTTTTGCTTTCTCTGAGCTTTTTGGCACGCTTTTCCTTTTTTTCAGTCCATCTCTGACAATCAGCTTGTTGTTTGTTTGACATTCCTGCCAGATTTTGATTACATCCGTGTAACCTCTAATTGGGTCGGCCCATCTTGAAACCAGCCAGCCATTATCGATTGGGCCAATGCTTAACATTTATTATTATTACTATTATCATCATCCCAATATTCACATCTTGCAAGGGATAAAAGCTGCCTGCATGTAAAAACAATACATATACATTTTTTTTTAAATTATTTAAAAAAAGCATACCGGCCCAAATTTTTAAAAAGGTCCAGCCCTTCTGGCATGTGCTAGAATTGCCAGATGGCCAGTCCGCCCATGTTTAAAAACATATAAATTATACCGATAAAATAATACAAAATATACTACAGCTCATTCAGTAATTTAATATTCAATGGTCGAGTTAAAAGCAGTCGAAAATTCTTTAAAGACTGGACATAGATTGCATTTCATTTTAGTTTTTACGCTCAATGAAATCTAAGTAATGTATTTCCTCTTGAAGAAGCAAACTCCCTTGACAGCAACCAATTTCAGCTCGCGTTCTCCTGCAATTTAAAAGCACCTGCTTGTTAACTGACATTGCAGCGGAAATTTTCTTCTTAAAACTATATTTGTAACGTAAGTAACGCAATTACTTTGACTTTAGCAACTGAAATCAAATTAAACAAATTTAAAATGTAATTCGTTACATTACTGCGTTCCCCAAAAATGTGATTAGAATACAGTAACATGTTATTATGGAATGCGTTACACCGGGCTACCAAAAGTTTATCCACCTGGTGGCCATCTCAGTGGACGGAAAAATATAGAGTATTTCAGTGCTTTTGCATTCTTTAATAGATTACGCATGTTGTATGTCATTTGCTTGCATTGAGGATCCACAAAAATAACAACACAAGTTGTTAAAAATAATAATAAAACAATTAAAGCGAGAGCTGGTTTTCACATTATTTGTGTGTAGCCTACAATAAATGCCATCATATATATTTTTTTAAAATTTAGCAAATGTATGTATTTCTTTTTATTTAGTAAATAATGGTATTTGGGCCACTTAAATTTAATTTGGGCTACCAAAAACCTGCCCAAAAGCCTACCAGGGATTTAAAAAATTTTCCTTGATGACCAAAATTCAATGTCTAGTCAACGTCTAAGGACAATGTTATTTTAAAGAGCCCATATTATGGGTTTTTGAAAATTCCCCTCCATGTAGTGTGTAACACAGCTCTAAGTGAAGTGAAGTATCCAGCTAAGGCTTAAATCTGTAAGAGTACAGTGTTTAAAACGGTTGATTCATCTATAAAAGAGTCGACTCATAGTGCTTCAAACAAGTCGCCTTGATACCGATTCATTAGGTGTTTCGCCATGACGTACGAACGAAACCAAGTTATTCACGTGCACGCGCAAACCCGGGAGATTTCAAACCTGAGGCCCCGCCCTCTGACGCAGAAACCCAGACACACACACACACCCACAAACACACGCACACAAACATGCCGGTCGATTGAAGTCACACTGTCACACTAAATTTCCGAATCAATCGCGGGAGCGGTCGGTAACAGGTTTAATTTGGGACGGGAGCGGGCTGTCTAGCAATATCGTGGATATTGCTATGCGAATGAGACAGAGCTTTGCCTGCCTGTGTGTCTGCTTGGCGCTTGTGTGTATGTGTTAGTGCGCGCGTATGAGAGAGAGAGAGAGAGAGAGAGAGCGAGAGAGCGAGCTCTGTCTGGCTGTCTCTGGACTGTTTTGCTGGGTGATTTTCGGTTATGTTCTCCCCCGCTCTTTAGCGGGATCGGGCGCGGCGGGCAGAAAACGGGGCGGTTCGGGCACCGGGACAAGAAATTCTAAATATAAGCCGGGAGCGGTCGGGTTCAGGCTAAAACCTGGCGGGTGCGGGCGGAAGCGGGAGCGTTGTCGTCCAGAGGTGTGTGTTTGTGTGTGTGTGTGGCAGCTAAAATCCACGCCTACACTATGGAGCGCGTATGAACTGTGATTACTTTCATATTGCTGATTAGCTATTGGGCATTTCATTCTCTGACTAAAGGCAGTCGACCAATCGTGACAGACTGTCATCGGTCCAATCAGCGCAGATTAGCTTCGCGCTAAGGAGGGGTTTGGGAACAAATGAATCACTGGACGATTCATACAGGAGTCGCTGGGATAATTAGGTAAAAATAAATGCAGATTATAAGACCATGAAAGTGTTTTTTGACTTTGCATGCATATTAGACTGTTGTTGGAGACCCTTACAAGCAAGATATGACCCTATTTCATGTATAATATGGGCTCTTTAATGTCCTAGAACGACGTCAAATGACGTTGAAATTTTGTTGATTTTAGGTTGTGTTGGAAAGTGACCAAAATCCAACGTTAAGCCAACATCTTAAACGTCATATTGACATTAAATACTGACATTTATTAATCTTGTTGGGCAACCAAAACCCAATGTCTGATAGACATTATAGTGGTAATGTCCACACAACGTCAAGCTGTAACATCATTGGACGTTGACATTTGATAGATTTTAGGTTGTGTTGGAAAGTGACCCAAAATCCAGGGTCGAGTCAACATCTTAAACCACGGGTGTCCAAACTCGGTCCTGGAGGGCCGGTGTCCTGCAGAGTTTAGCTCCAACATTCTTCAACACACCTGCCTGTAAGTTTCTGGTATACGTAGAAAGAACTTGATTAGCTGGTTCAGGTTTGATTAGGGTTGGAACTAAAATATGCAGGACACCGGCCCTCCAGGACTGAGTTTAGACACCCCTGTCTTAAACCAATGTCATATTGATGTCAAATACTGACATGTATTCGTAGACTTCATAGTGGTAACGTCCACACAATGTCAAGCTGTATAACATCATTAAACATTGATGTTTGGTTGATTTAAGGTTGTGTTGGAAAGTGACCCAAAATCTAACATCATATTGATTTCAAATACTGACATTTATTTGTCAGGTATGGCAACCAAAATCCAGTGTCTGATAGACGTCATAGTGGTAACTTTACACAATGTCAAGTTGTAACATCATTAGATGTTAATATTTGGTTGATTTTAGATTGTGTAGGAAAGTGACACAAAATCCAAAGTCGAGCCAACATCTTAAACCAACGTCATATTGGCATCAATTACTGACATTTAGTCATCAGATACGGCAACCAATTCAAGTTGTGATAGACGTCATAGTGGTAACATGGTTGGACATTGCACATTGACGTCAAATGTTGTGAATGAAAATAAGGGTGTTTATATTGAATTATTAACCAATCTATTGACATTTAATAGCCTCTTTCACACTGTAATATCTGTAGATATGTGTAAAATTACCAGAATACCGTTACTAGCATTTTTAAAAATGGGCTGTTAACACATGATCTCTTTCATAAAAGTTATCATTAATTTTCCTGGAAAAGTCTGTGTGAACTACAGTTGTCATTTTATGCTCTAAAAATGTCACTTTAATTAAATTTTTGTCAGCAATGTCTTTTTTTTTGTCATCAGTTGTTTGCAGAACAAAATAAAAATGACAAAAATGCAGAGAAACCGAAGAATTTCCAAAAGATCTTTAAATTTTATTTTATTTTATTTTTTTTTAGTTTTTTCCAAAAGTCATTCTTGGAACCAGAGATCCTAATCAAAAGGATAGTTTGCACAAAAAAAAATTTATTTACTTTCTGTTTACCCTCCCTCTAAACCTTTATGAGTTGCTTTCTGTATTCATTTAATTTTCCTTCAGCTTAGTCCCTTATTTAGACCCCTTATCTAGGGGTCGCCACAGCAGAATAAACCCATGCGGACACAGGTTTGCTTTCTTCAGTCGAACACTAAAGAAGACATTTTGAATAATGCTCAAAATCCATTGACTGAAAAACAAACACTACAGAAGTCAATAGATACAGGTTTCCAACATTCTTCAAAATATATTCTCTATTGTTCGACAGTAGACAGAAAGTCAAATAGGTTTGATACAAGTAAAGGGCAAGTAAATGATGACAAAATTTTTGTCAGTTTTGGCTAAACTATCCCTTTAAGAACTATTATGTTAGGCAGCACAGTGGCTCAGCTCACACTGCCTCACAGCAAGAAGGATGCTGGTACAAGTCCTGGCTGGGTCAGTTGGCATTTCTGTGTTGAGTTTGCATGTTCTCCCCGTGTTCATGTGGGTTTCCTCCAGGTGTTCCGGATTGCCCCACAGTCCAAAACCATGCGCTATAGGTGAATTGAATAAACTAAATTGGGTAGTGTATGTGTGTGCATGTGAGAGTGTATGGGTGTTTTCCAGTACTGGGTTGCAGCTGAAAAGGCATCTGCTGTGTCAAACATATGCTGGATAAATTGACAGTTTATTCCACTGTGGCGCCCACTGATGAATAAAGAGACTAAGCCAAAGGAAAATGAACAAATGAATTAATCCAGTCACACTTTCGATTTTCTATAATTAAGCACACACACAAACACACGTGCGAGCGCACAAAAAGTGTTTACTTCAGTATTTACTTGAAAATGCAATTAGAAACGTCAGTCCTGACAGTAAAACACAATCAGCATCTTTTATTACTGTGCCGCTCGGAGGCATTAGCATGGCGAGTTTTAACAACACTAGATATACAGCACTCCTGTCATTTCCCCTGTTTGAAATGCTGCGTCTCAGCATAGCTAATCTCGACACAGATTCAGACGTAGCCTTATTGTGAAGCGAGGAACGGATCTCATATGGATGTTGGACACAGACGTGACTAATGAGAAGCTGCTGTGCTTTTCTCTCCATAACAAATACCTGCGGGTCCACCTGAGCCACGGCATGAATTCATAGCGACATAACAGGTAAATAAAAAAAATCAGCATGACAGGACGCACACGCAGTCTCCGATTTATAGGCAAATCCTTAGTTTAAAAAAGCGAAATACGCCAGAAATCATAATAAGCGTTCATACAGTGGAATATAGGTCAGCAGCTCTGTGTAACAATGCTCTTCTTCTTCTTTTTTGTAGCGTTTTATTTTAGATTCAGACGAATAACAGATTTAGTACTCATGCATAATGCAACACAGTCTTACTTTGATTGATTAAAGGAGGACAGCGGGCTGGATTTTTTTTTCTTTTTTGGTGCTTAACAATAAAAAGAGCAGCAATCTTAAGTTTTTCACTTGAGCCTAGAGCTACACGCAGTGATAACGAAAGCCATCCAAATATGATCATGGGATTGTATTGAAAGATTACAGCTCCCAGTACGGTAATCTCCTGGCTGCATGAATGTCTAATGCTGCGTTATGCAAGGGGGTTAAATCAGTGGACGAAGGGGAGGGGGGACAAAACAAAAACAAACAAACAAAAAAACTATGATTATTTGTTCACCAGTGTAAATATAGATAATGCTTTACATCACCTGACAAAAGTCTTGTCATCACTCCCAGTTGTTTAAGCTTCTTAACTTCTAGTTGATCATTTGGAAAAGTGGCAGAAGGTCGATTTTTCTGATGTTGAACTGCATCCCAATCATCACAAATACTGCAGAAGACCTATTGGAACCCAATATTCTCACAGAAATCAGTCAAGTTTGGTGAAGGAAAAATCATGGTTTGGGGTTACATTCAGTATGGGGGCATGCAAGAGATCTACAGAGTGGATGGCAACATCAACAGCTTGAGGTATCGAGACATTTGTGCTGCCCATTACATTATAAACCACAGGAGAGGGCAAATTCTTCAGCAGGATAGCGCTCCTTCTCATACTTCAGCCTCCACATCAAAGTTCCTGAAAGCAAAGAAGGTCAAGGTGTTCCAGGATTGGCCAGCCCAGTCACCAGACATGAACATTATTGAGCATGTCGGGGGTAAGATGGAGGAGGCATTGAGGATGAATTCCAAAGAATCTTGATGAACTCCTGCAAGAACACTTCCTTTGCCATTCCAGATGACTTCAACAATAAGGTATTGGAGTCACTGAAGAGATGTATGGATGCAGTCCTCTAATCTCATGGGAATTATACACAATATTAATTCTTTTTTCACTGCACAATGACTTTACATTCTAATCTATATTGTACATCATTTCTGTTAAGTGACAAGACTTGTCTAAGCAAAGTCAGACTTTACTGTCCTAATTAAATAATTCTAAATCAACTAAAAGTCAAGATGTTATTTGTTGTTTCTAAAACTTGGATAGGCAACAAGATTTTTCTCACTATTAAATACTTGCCAAAATGCATTGACCTAAATACAGTGTCTTACTGTATATAATAATAATAATTATATATAATGTAAAATAATAGCTTATCATTTATTTTTTTTTAAATAATTGATATAAATAACAGCTGTTAACATTAGAAATACAACCACCCATTTTTTCCCCTAAAATTAATCTATTTTTAATTATTAGCAAAGTGTCTTTAACCACTTAAGTCCCAAGGTGTTTTTTACATGCATTTTTTGTCTCTTTGCTATTTGAGCTTATTGGAACCTAATTAGAATAAAACCTAAGTATCATCTTTTGATATGATGTACTATTAGATAACAAAATTATGCTCATATATGTGAACTCTTGGTTCGAATTTACATAAAATACTTTTTCTGACGGTTTAGTATTGCATATTTAACAGAATTTTTTTGAATAATTTTTGACTATCAGAGAGTAAAAACAATTTTTCCCTACTATGGACAGTTAAAAATAGTGTTTGGGATATTCCATATGCTGCAAAACAGTTGTAGGATGACACTGTATTTCTCTAACTAAATGTAAAACATTCAAAGTATTTTAAATAGCCACTCAAGAGCTAAAATGTGCTGTCCATGTATGTGGTCACTAAGCCCTAGGAGGTTAAGGCAAGTCATTTTACTTTGTGGTCATTTTTAAAACGCCTCTCGGGCAGTATGCTCAATTATTCTGTCTAAATGGGAAAACCTCGAATTCTCCAAAACTGTTTGCCAAGCTTAGGATTACATTACTTACAGTATTTGGAATCACCAATACAATTAGACCAATATTGTCCCATAAGCTTCTAAATGTTCAAAACAAAATCAACATTTTTTCAGGTTGCCTGAGCTAATACGCATGGGCACTCAAAAGGAACGAGATCACGGCACTGACCTCAATTATGGCCGTGCTACATATTATCATCCTCTGGATGATGCTTTGTCTGATCGCGCTGGTCTTCTGAAGTAATGCACAACTTGGTCTTAATGGCAAATCTCCTTCTGAAATGAGGAGCTTGCCCAGTAGCTCACCATCTATGTTGGTGGACTTGAGACGCAGAGAGAAGTTGACCGTGACGACAAGGTTTGAGTCTGGTAAAGAAAGCAATGCTTCCAGAAAGCAGGTAAAACAAAAGGCAAAAATTAAAATGAACAAGTGAATAGAGATCGTAATAAGCTCTGAAAACCTCGTTAATATCAGGTGATTTTCTTTTTCTGGATTACTTTTGAAAACACTGTCTGTTAGGTTTATAGGGAAGGGGGTGAGCGTTGGTCTATCAGTGCTTTTGAAAACACTATCAGTTGGGTTTAGAGAAGAGTTTGGGTGGAGATATCAGTCGGTCGGTCAGTCAGTCGACAGCAGTCTCTGATGGATTTACGCGAGACAGGCAGGTACGAATGCCACTTGCTAAAGAACTTTGAGATCTGAAAAAGCTTACACAGCAGCCTCTAGTAGATTCGCGAAAACAAAAACAAAAAAAATGTACCTCCTGGGACGTATTTCACGATCTCCAGAAGTGTATATAGGGCTACGTATCAATAATGAGCCTGAGTTGCATAATATTGACCTTAAAATGGTTTTAAAAAATGTAAAACTGCATTTATTCTAGCCAAAATCAAACAAATAAGAAAAAAAGCCTTGCTCTGTTAATGATCGCTTGGGAAATATTTTTACAAAGAGGCCGTGTAATTGTGACTTCAACTGTAGATGCTATCCTTCAGCCCACACGAAATTCATCATCTCCTAAATATGCTAATGAAACTGCAATCCCTCGCCGGCTACAGACTGTTGAACTAACATTTGGCGGTGGGGTCTGGTGTAAAGACTGACCACCTGTGCTGAGACAATAAATCAGGCTGGCACTTACTGAACATTATGTGTCATGGAGTGTCTTTGAGTCTAGGTTTTGTTTGCAGCAGTACGTCTGGATCAGAGAACCGGGCGAATAAATGGCAACGCATTCAATCTCGGAGGGATTATGGAATCGTACAGATCAATATTAGCAGATTATGAATAGTCATATAGAGGTCAGTCTGTTCATGGGCTGGCTAAATCGTATTATTTTGATAGTAGAGCTGAAAATAGATGAACAGAGATGGGGGAGAGGGGGAGTAGGAAACTGCTTGACAATTGACTATGTTGAGTTTTGTTGGATTTACTGCTTTTATTAAGTGTGATGAAGGAAAAATTAATGCTCAGTCGTATGCTGCACTGGTATAATTTTGTCAATAGCCAAATATACAATATGGACCAAAATTTCTGAGGAAGATTTCCAGTGCCTTGTTGAATCTGTGCCACGAAGGATTAAGACTGATCTGAAGGCTAAAGGGGGTCCAACTCATTACTAGTAAGGTGTGCCTAATAAAGTGGCCATTTTTAAAATAGATGTTGTGTATATAGGATATACTTTTATGAGCTTGTGTCATATATGTCATTTGCATATAAGGAAATATATGCAAATTACATATACGCCATACAAGCTCATGTTTGGATTTCACACCTATAAAATAAGTCATATGTGCAATATGGATTTCTGGTTTGACCCAACATTGGGTTACAATAACCCAGCATTTTTATTTATCAGATATACCATTTGGCTTACAGTATAAAGCTTTGAGCACAGAATTCAATGATTGGCCAATCATAATCCGGTATTTTGTTTAACCCTTTAACCAAGGTCAATGAAGTCACCAGATATACAAACCAGTCTTTCACCAGAGCTCCTCCGGTGAGGTTTTGCATAAAACAACATGATGATGATCACATTTCAGTGCCAAGAACAGAGCATTGGAATAAATACCATGGGAATCGGAGGAGCAGCTATAAATGTACATTGGTATAAAAGCAGTTGCTATTCCCCGGTGAACTGCAAAAACAGCACAGCCAGAGCGAGAGAAAGAGAAAGTGCTAGAAAAGGAGGATACAGCATCAATTCTGTGAAAGACATAAAGTGACAGGAAAAAGAGGTCCAGAAAGAAGCATAAATGAGAGAAGAACAGACATCCTCATGTATGAGGACTCTTGCAACACTGCAGACGTCTACACAAGTTATGCTCCAGTGCGTCTGTCTGACACTGTCAAAACAGAGAGCATGAGAGGTTCACTGATGCCTGCAAACTCCTGCCTGAGTGCCTAACACACGGCACAGTGTATGACAGAAACTGCAGCGCTTTCCCATCCAACACAACTCATTTACCAGCCCCAAACACTGAGCTCTAAACAGCAATAAAGGGGTAGTTCGCACAATTTTTTCATTCATTCATTCGTTTTCCTTCAGCTTAGTCCCTTTATTAATCTGGGGTCGCCACAGCGGAATGAACCGCCAACTTATCCAGCATATCTTTTACACAATTTAGTTTATTAAATTTAGCTTTACCGCTTGTCTTTGGACTAGAGGTCTGCATTACATAAATTTCCGAATATAGCGCGGGAGCGGTCGGTAACTCGCAAAATTTGAATGGGAGCGGGCGGTCTAACAGTATCGAGTACGCGTATGTATGTGTTTAAATGAGAGAGCTTGATGCTGTGTGCAGCTTGTTTGTTGCTGTCTATGTGTGTGTGTGTGTGTGTGTGTGTGTATGTGTATGTGTGTGTATGAGAGAGAGAGCTTGGTGCTGTCTATGCGTGTGTATATGTGTGAATGAGAGAGAGCGTGATGCTGTGTGTTGTTTGTTTGTTGCTGTCTGTGTGTGTGTGTGTGTGTGTGTGTGTGTGTGTATGAGAGAGAGCTTGGTGCTGTCTATGTGTGTGTATATGTGTGAATGAGAGAGAGCGTGATGCTGTGTGCAGCTTGTTTGTTGCTGTCTATGTGTGTGTGTGTGTGTGTGTGTGTGTGTGTATGTGTATGAGAGAGAGCTTGGTGCTGTCTGTGTGTCTATGTGTGTGTATATGTGTGAATGAGAGAGAGCGTGATGCTGTGTGCAGCTTGTTTGTTGCTGTCTATGTGTGTGTGTGTGTGTGTGTGTGTGTGTGTGTGTATGTATGAGAGAGACAGCTTGGTGCTGTCTATGTGTGTGTGTGAATGAGAGAGAGTGTGATGCTGTGTGTCGCTTGCCTGGTGCTCTGTGTCTATGTGTGTGTGTGTGTGTGTGTGTGTGTGTTTGTGTGTGTGTGTGTGTGTGTGCGCGTGTGTTTGTGTGTGTGTGTGTGTGTGTGTATGTATGAGAGAGACAGCTTGGTGCTGTCTATGTGTGTGTGTGAATGAGAGAGAGTGTGATGCTGTGTGTCGCTTGCCTGGTGCTCTGTGTCTATGTGTGTGTGTGTGTGTGTGTTTATACAGACAGCTTGTTACAGGCTGTTTGGACTTTGTATCATGTAGCTGGGTGTTTTTTGGTTTAAGCCTCTTAGTTTTTAAGATATCACTAAGCTAGTGTGCTCCAAAACAGTGACTACATTCACGTTTAGAAGAATAAGAAACATTTAAGAAGATATAAAGCTGATTTAAACATTTAAATCGTGTAGTTTGTCACCTCCGCCTAAAAAGATCAATGGTTTTACTTACGTCACCTCATACTTCAGTTTCTCATCATGACCAATCAAATGCTCTGTAGTATCTGACATGCCCCGCCTCTTTAAGACTCTTTTCGTTTGCTTTTCATTTGAGGAAAATAAAACATGTGAGAAAATAAAACGCTATTGGCTGTTTTTTTAAAGAGGAGGAGCTACACAATGTCCCACCCTCTCTTCTTGTTTCAGTTGAGATTACGTCAAACATCTAATAAAAATGCAACTTTCAAAGCACTTCACAGGACTGTTAAAAGTTGTGGTCGCTCTGCAATCTCTTTAATAATATGAAAAAGAGCAGCATGAACATTCTCCGAAATATTTCATGTATTACGAATACAATAGTTATAAAAGGTATTGAACATTATACTGAGTACATTTTTTTGTAACATTTTTCTTTCGTCTTCTATTACTAGCCTGTGGGAAGCTGACAGGAATAAGTGACGCCATCACCATAAAGACATCCGGATCGAGATATGGATCGTGGATGACGGATCCGCTCGCCCCTGATGGCGATACGAGGGTGAGTTTATCAAATCCTTCAGCTTAAAGGAGTTTGAATCACTTCACATCCCTCACTTAAATCAAAACCAGTGTTGTTTTGAGTTTTTCTCTGCTTTTAAGCCTTCGATTTGGGGCTGTTTTGTCCCAGCAGTGTGTTTTCTTGTAAACAAGCCAAGAGTGCGGTTTATTAAATTACTTTTGCGCATTAAAATGCAAATGATAGGTGTAAATCTTGCAAGATTTCATTAGTCTGGCAGAAAAGCCTTTCTCCTGGTAAGATCTGAATGATGTTTTAGTATTTCCCATTGTATCGCTACTCCGTTTTCACACTTGCTTTAGCATTCTGTGCTAAAAAAAAACAAAGATCTTGTAAGTCAATTTGAGTTCCCTGCCTTGTACAAGCTTTCTGTCTTTCTCCAATTTCTCCAACAAATCTAACACATCCATCTTGGTTAGATGTCAGCAGCAAGTAAGTTTGCTTGACAACTAATCCATGATCCCATCATATATTAATGCAACGACTTCAAAGAGGATGGCTGAAGGTGAAGTCGTGGAGTTTTTTTTAGGCCCGTTGAGATGGATCGATCCAGCAGAAAAGCTCAGAAACTGAAAGGCATCTGGCCTGCAGTTCTGTCTGAGCCTTAAATGATTGATGAGGGGTCAGAGAGTTGCCCTTGCGTGAAGCCCTCCATATATTTCGTCAGTGAATATACACTTAAAAGGGTCAGACAGTTCTGAAGCAGGCTTGTTTTAAAGGGTTGAATGCTTGAAAGCAGATTCACAACAGGGAGATGATATAATATAGGCAGATGTAAAAGAAGGAATGTTATACATCAGTGCCAGAGATGTAGACTGCATGCTGAGCTTGATTCTGAAGGGATCAATGATAAATCAAAGTGTTTGAGAGGAAGAAAAATGCATGTGGCACATGTATTCCTCACAACTCTAAGTCAGAATTATTCGCTCTCCTGTGGATTTTTTTTTTCTTTTTTAAAATTTTCCCAAATTATATTTAACAGAGCAAAGAATTTTTCACAGTATTTCCTATAATATTTTCTCTTCTGGAGAAAGTCTTATTTGTTTTATTCTGGCTAGAATAAAAGCAGCTTTTTATTTTGTAAAAAAAAAACTTTGTAAGGTCAATATTATTAGCCCTCTTAAGCAATATTTGTTTTGATTGTCCACAGAACAAACTATCAATATACAATGACTTGTAAATATCACTTTAAGCTGATTACTAGTATCTTATATTAGTAATATTACTATTAAATATTATTTACTGTCATCATGGCAAAGACAAAAGGAATGTTTAGAACTGTGTTGAAAAACTCTTCTCTCCGTTAAACAGAAATTGGGGGAAAATATATACAGGGGGCTAATAATTCTAATGAAACTGTATGAGTGAACACTTTACTTGTTATTAAAAAATAAATATATAATTAAAAGTTATTAAAAGTTGAATAATTAAAAGTTGTGTTTTTAATTATACTCTTCAGCATTATGTAATAAATATCATGAAATATTGGTTTATAAATGTGATTGCGTTTTTGGCAATTGCGTGATATTTTATGTGTCTACAGTGTATCTGGAAAGTATTCATAGCGCTTCACTTTTTCCACATTTTTTATGTTACAGCCTTTTTCCAAAATGGATTAAATTAATTTATTTCTCAAAATTCCACACAAAATTGACAGTGTGAAAAAAGAGTTTTTGAAATTGTTGAAAATTTATTAAAAATAAAAATCCTGAAAAATCACATGTACATCAGTATTCACAACCTTTGTTTAACACTTTGTTGATGTATCTTTGGCAGCAATTACAGCCTTACGTCTTTTTGAAAATGATGCCACAAGCTTGGCACACCTGTCTTTGGGAATTTTTGCCCATTACTCTTTGCAGTACCTCTCAAGCTCTATCAGGTTGGATGGGAATTAACAGTGTACAGCCATTTTCAGATGTTCAATACGATTTAGGTCTGGGCTCTGGCTGGGCCACTCAAGGACATTCACCGAGTTGTTGTGAAGCCTCTCCAATGATATTTTGGCAGTGTGTTTTGGGTCATTGTCCTGCTGGAAGATGAGCCGTCGCCCCAGTCTGAAGTCAAAAGCAGTCTAAAGCCGGTTTTCATTCAGGATGTCTCTGTACAACGCTGCATTCATCTTCCCCTCCATCCTGACTAGTCTTTTTTCAGTTCCTGCTGCTGAAAAACATCCTCACAGCATGATGCTGCCACCACCATGCTTCACTGTAGGGATGATATTAGCCTGGTGATGAGCAATGCCTGGTTTTCTCCAAATGTAATGCCTGGCATTCACTCCAAAGAGTTCAATTTTAGTCTCATCAGATCAGAGAATTTTGTTTCTTATGGTCTGAGAGTCCTTCAGGTGCCTTTTGGCAAATTCCAAGTGGGGAGAGGCTTCTGTCTGGCCACTCTACTATACAGGCCTGATTGGTGGATTGCTGCACAGATGATTGTCCTTCTGTAAGGTTCTCCTCTCTCCACAGAAGAACGCTGGAGCTCAGACAGAGTGACCATCGGGTTATTGATCACCTCCCTGACTAAGGCCCTTCTCCCCCGATCACTCAGCTTAGATGGCCGGCCAACTCTAGGAAGAGTCCTGGTGGTTCCAAACATCTTCCACTTATGGATGACTGAGGCCACTGTGCTTATTGAAACTTTCAGAGCAGCAGACATTTTTCTGTAACCTTCTCCAGCCTTGTACCTCAAGTCAATCCTGTCTTGGAATTCTACAGACAATTCGTTTGTCTTCATGCTTGGTTTGTGCTTTGACATGCACTGTCAACCCTGGGACCTTATATAGACAGGTGTATGCCTTTTCAAATCATGTCCCATCTACTGAATTTTCCACAGGTGAACTCAAGTTAAGGTGCTGAAACATCTCAAATGGATCAGTGGAAACAGATTGTACCTGAGCTCAATTTAGAGCTTCATGCCAAAGGTAGTGAATACTTATATACATGTGATTCTTCAGGTCTTTTAGTTTTAATAAATTTGCAACAGTTTCAAAAACTATTTTTTACATTGTCATTATGGGGTATTGTGTGTAGAATTTTGAGAAATAAATGAATTTAATCCATTTTTGGAATAAGGCTGTAACATAAAAAATATGGAAAAAGTGAAGCGCTGTCAATACTTTCCGGATGCACTGTATATTTTAATAGGCACCTATGATGAAAATCATCTCTTGTAACAATCATTCCCTTTCCATTTGTGTTGTAAAATGTTTGATCCAACCCTCACGCTCGTTCATTTCTTCTCCACCAGGTGTGGTACATGGACGGCTACCACAACAATCGCTTCGTCCGCGAATACAAGTCCATGGCCGACTTCATGTATTCCGACAACTTCACCTCACACCGGCTTCCTCACCCCTGGTCGGGCACGGGACAGGTGGTCTACAACGGCTCCATCTACTTCAACAAGTTCCAAAGCAACACTATCATCAAATTCGACTTCAAGACCGCCACCATCAGCAAATCTGGCCAGCTGGATTACGCTGGATTCAACAACCGATACCACTATTCCTGGGGCGGCCACTCCGACATCGACCTCATGGTGGACGAAGGTGGGCTTTGGGCCATTTACGCCACCAATCAAAACGCAGGGAACATTGTGATCAGCAAACTCAACCCGGCCACCCTGCAAATCGTCAAAAGCTACACCACCAACCACCCAAAGAGGAGCGCGGGTGAGGCTTTTATGATCTGCGGGACGCTTTATGTCACCAACGGCTACTCAGGAGGGACAAAAGTCTACTACGCATTCCACACCAACTCCTCCACTTACGAATACATCGACATCCCGTTACAGAACAAGTACTCGCATATCTCCATGCTGGATTACAACCCACGGGACAGAGCTCTTTACGCGTGGAATAACGGACATCAGGTGCTGTATAACGTCACCTTGTTCCACGTCATTCGCTCGGAGGAACTCTAAAGTGACTTTCTCTATCCGTCCGAGGTAGCATCGATGGAGTTTATTACCGGAAAATAGAGTAATGCCTGATTGATTGTTCAATAAAAGAAGACGTACAAATGTATCAAAAGTAATAGTTCGAGGCAACGTTACGAATAGCTGCCAACAAGGTCTTTTTTCTTGTCTTTTTTTAAGCTTTCCTTAGATGATTCTGTTTGAATTCCTCACTGCAAAAACGTTTCGGTTATTAGTGTTTTAGTCACATTGCATAGTAGAAATGTTGTAAAACAGTATCGGTTTATTTGAGAAGATCTTGTATCTTATTTTAAGCACTTTTTTATATATTTCTGACAGATCTCTTCTAAAAACAACAACCCAGGCTCATTCTGAAAACTTACCGCTATATACATACTGGAGAGCGCCAAATGTATCTCAGGAGGTACGTTTTTTTGCAGTTTTTATTTTGGTGAATCCACAAGAGGCCGCTGTTTATGCTTTTTCAGATCTCAAATTTCTCTTGTGAATGCCATTAGCACCTGATGTTCTTAAATAAATCCACCAGAGGCCGCTGTTGACTGACAGACTGACTGACTGACTGACAAACACTCCTCCTTTCCTAAACCCAACCGATAGTGTTGTCATCATGGTCAACCCCATCGTCATGGTTAACTCCTCTCTGCGTCTCAAGTCTGCCAACATACATGGCGAGCTACTGGACAAACTGGTAACAATGGGAAAGCTGTTTATTTGGAAGTAAGAAACTAAAAAATACTATAGTAATTTATAGTAAATACTAGTGTTTTTGAACCATACTATAGTAAATTACTTTAGTAAAGTACAAATTACCCAATGCTGTACATAGTTTTCTACAACTATATGAATTCTACCATAGTTAAAATAAAGTATACTACAGTATTTATTGCAATTTTTTTTCGTTCACCACAGTTAATACTTTGCATGCTGTAGCATTAATTAATAAAGGGTTGTAAACACTTTAATATAAACAGTATTCATTCATTCATTCATTTTCCTTCAGCTTCAGGTCGCAACAGCGGAAAGAACCACCATCTATTTTCGGCATATATTTCATACAGCGGAATTTCTATAAATTTCTATAGTATTTTTTCATGTGTGAAATTAACCAGCAAAGTTATCATAACTATTGTTTATTTTTGACTAAACGTGACGTGCGTTCTCAAATGTTCAACTTATCAGTGATTCCAATTTTACAAAACCGGTATCCGATTATAAAATTTACAAATAAAAATGATTATTGGTCAGTCAGTGCATTTTGGTCATCAAATTACACAACATATCGTTTTGAGGACATGAAAACGCAAGTTTTTTGAAAACCCGTTTTCGAGTTTTATGTAAACAATAGCAATATTTTCTCTGTGTGAAATACAAAAATGGAAATTCATTCAGTCTAGGCATGCAAAAGTATTTGACAATCGAAACAACAGATTTGGCTAATACCTTTCTTTACAAAATGGCATCGCCCCCTACTGGCCTGTCATGCGTCATTTTGCCTTTTTTAGAGATTTGCATAAATAGGCATTGTTTTGCATTGCATAACATTTTGTGAACGAGATATCAGTTTTTCGAACATCCTCGTCATCTTAAAGTACTCTAGAAATAGTAATCCTTACTTTATTTGTAACTTTTCCAGTATGTTGACATATTTTTACTGCAGGCTCATAGTATTTCTTTACAGTGACATCGCCCCCTACTGGCCTGGCATGTATGATTTTGAGTCTTTTTTATTGATCTTATTAAATGGATTTGGTTTTGTTAACATTTTACAAACACAACATCGCCACCTATTGGCCTGGCAAACATAATTTTGTTTTTTTCTTAGATTTCCATAAATAGACTTTTGCGGTTTTGCGATCATTTTGCGATCACAACGTCTGTTTTTCATACATTGTTGTCATCTTAACGTGCCATAGAAATAATAATCATTACTTCATTTTTTTTCCAGTATGATTAGATATTTTTACTGCAGGCTAATAGTATTTCTTTACAAATTGACATCGCCCTCTACAGGCCTGGCATGCATCATTTAGTATTTTTCATAGATCTGTTTAAATTGACACTGTTTTGCGAACATTTTGTGAACACAACATCTATTTTTCATACATCGCTGTCATCTAAACGTATTCTAGAAATAGTAATCCTTTACATTATTTGCAACTTTTCCAGTATGTGTAGATATTTTTACTGAAGGTTCATAGTATTTCTTTATTAAGTGACATCGCCACCTACTAACCTGGCCTGCATCATTTTTAATTCATCTGCATAAATGAACATGGTTTTGCGAACATTTTGCAAACACGACATCGGTTTTTCATAC
This sequence comes from Danio rerio, assembly GCF_052040795.2. NCBI lineage: Eukaryota > Metazoa > Chordata > Actinopteri > Cypriniformes > Danionidae > Danio > Danio rerio. Next base: position 72,032,004 of record NC_141025.1, read on the forward strand.
ATTGCTGTCATCTAAACGAACTCTAAAATAGTTATCCTTATTTTATTTGCAAATTTTCAGTATGTGTAGATATTTTTACTGAAGGCTAATAGCATTTCTATACTAAAGGCCACCTACTGGTCTGGCATGCATCATTTATTTATTCTTTTTCATTTATCTGCGTGAATGGACATGGTTTTGCTAACATTTTCCAAATAAGACATCTATTTTTCATACAAAGTGACATCGCCCCCTACCCGCCTGGCATGCATATTTTTTGTCTTTTTCATTGATCTGCGTAAATGGACATTGTTTTGCGAACATTTTACGAACACAACATCCATTTTTCATGCATCGTTGTCATCTAAACATACTCTAGAAATAGTCCTACTTACGTTATTTGCAACTTTTCCAGTATATTTAGATATTTTTACTGCAGGCTCATAGCATTTATTTAAAAGTGCCATCGCCACCTACCGGCATGCATCATTTTTAGAGTTTTTCATTGATCTGCTAAAATAGACATTGTTTTGCGAACATTTCGCGATGACAACATCTGTTTTTTGTACATCTTCATCATCTAAACGTACTCTAGAAATAGTAATCCTAACTTCATTTGCAACTTTTCCAGTATGTTTAGATATTTTTACTGCAGGCTCATAGCATTTCTTTACAAAGTGACATCGCCACCTACTGGCGTGCATCATTTTCAGTGTATTTCATTGATCTGCTTAAATGGGCATTGTTTTGCAAACATTTTGCGATGACAACATGTATTTTTCATACATCCTTGTCATCTAAACGTACGTAAATTTTTACTGCAGGCTCTTAGTATTTCTTTGCAAAGTGACGTCGCCCCCTACTGGCCTGGCATGCATCATTTTGTCTTTTTCATAGAATTGTGTACATGTGTACAAGTGACAATGTTTTACGAACGTTTTGCGAACACAGCATTTCTTTTTAATACAATGTTTAAATGTGTACACTAGCAATAGTAATATTTACTTTACTTGCAACTTTTCCAGTATGTTTAAATATTTTTACTGCTGACGAATTCCCTAATCAATCGAATCGTTTTTGCAGTGTTCTTATCAATACTTGTACAGCTTTCCGAAAACGATTCAGTTACATAATAATGAGCAAGGAAGATATCTTTTGGTTCGTCCTTTGTATTGAGAGCAATCAAACCATCAGCTAAACAAGCGAAGGCACTGACTGTTGAAGGCCCTTTGTGTTTTGTTGTGACTGTATGTAGATCAAAGATTTGCATGACCATTTTTAGCACAAGGATTGTATGATTTTATTTTGTTTTGCGCAGTTAAATGACAAATTGTATATGTGAACAAGAGATTAGATTAGCGATTGGTTTTGCTATTCTTCCTGCCATGCTTTATTTTTTGCTGTATCTCTTTTGCGATCTGTTTCTTTTACATTTGTGTTTATAAAGTGACTATTTAATTGTAGGATGGATTGTAAGGAGAGAAGTGTATCTATTTAAATATAAAGTTGTCAGCAAAAAAAAAAAAAGTATCTAAAGACAATGTGAAAATAATGTATTATTCTTTGACTGTATTTCAAAGACAGATCCGTGTGTCAGCTGTCTTAGTTAGAAGAAATCGATGGCGTCATCTAAAACTGTTACGCTTGCATCTGTGTTGTACTTGCAATGTGATTCATATCAATAAAGCCAGTCTTTATTTTACACCTCTTGCTCGAGGGAGATGAAATCATGTGCCAAATTTGTTGATCACCCTACAGTATCGAAGTATAGATCTACAGTTGAGGGAAAAAGCTTACGTACACTTTGCAAAATGTTAATTATTTTACATAATTAGAGGGATCATATAAAAATGAATGTTTTTTTTTTTTTTTTTAATACAGACCACATTTAAGGATAGTCCAAAAGAGTAACTCTTCTAAGTTTTAACACACACTTGTTCCTTAATACTGTATTTTACCAGATGATTCAAAGCTTGTTTTTGTTGTTGTTTGGTTTAGCAATGGTTGTTCATGATTCCCCTGTTTGTCCTGGGCATTTAAAGAGACAGTTCACCTAAAAAATGTTATCATTTACTCACCCTTTAGTAAACCTATTTGAGCTTTTTACTTTTGTTAAACACAGGATATTTTGAAAAATGCTGGTAGCCATCAGCATTCTTCAAGATATCTCCTTTTTTGTTCACCAGAAGAAAGAAACTACTAAAGGGTGAGAGAGAATAAATAAGTCTTTATTTTTAAACCCGTTTAACTTCCTGTTGATCTTCAAAAAAACATGAATTATTTAGTTTGTCCCTTTATAATTTAGAGATCCCTTTCCAAACAGAACCGTATAATTTCCAACTATTACAGGTGATCAACACTCACAGTATCTTCTGCAATTACTTCTGAAGGACACAAAGTTTTAATTCAATTAATTGTATTTATTTTCAAGTAACAAAATGAATTGACAGTAAAATTTAACTTAACTTTAAGTTGGTTATACGTTTTTGTAATTTAATTATTATTTTTTATTTTCATTTTTTTAACAACTGTAAAATTGCACAAATCATCTTCGTGACTTTTATCATTTTCTTTTTGCTAAACTTTTTAGTTTTAGTTTATATTTGAGAATTTTTTTTCTCCTGTCGCTTGATTTTTATTTTTTATTATTATTATTATTTATTAATTTTCCTTTGGTTTATTCTCTGCTTTATCAGAATGAACTGTCAATTCGACTTTTATAAATAATTTTTATTATTATTATTTGTTGATTTATTTTTGATTTATGTGTACAGAAATGTTGATTTATTTATTTAGTTAGTTAGTTATATGTATATTAAGTCATTTTATTTATTTATTTATTTATTTATCTACAAGTTAAACTAATAAAATGGATAAACATAGTTGCAATTCAATTAATTTTATTTATTCTCAAGTAACAAAAATTAATTGACAGTATGATTTAATTTTAAAAATAAGCAGTTATAAGTTAACACTGTAAAAAAAAACTAATTTTATAGGAAAAAATCTTTAAATTAACGTAAAATAACTTATTAATTAACCATGTTTGGTTCCATTTCTGTACTCTGAACATTTCAAAACCATTGCTGTCTATGGAGGAATCTAAATATCTTAATTCAGAAATGAATGATAACAACATTTTTATTTTTGAGTGGACTAACCCTTTAAAATTAAATTAATTAATTCTGCAAGGAGTCCTTTACTTTTAACTTTTCCTTTAACTTTTCAACTGTTTATGAATAAATAAATCTCATGTTAAGTCTGTGCTGGAGCAGATTCCAGCAAATAATGACCTGGCTCCAACTTTGGAAGCTTCTTGGAGCCGAAAAATAAGTCAATGGGACTGAATAGTCTAAAGTAAAAAAAAAATAAGAGCAGTCTAAAGGTGGATATCATTACCGGCCTATTCTCTTCCTCCATGGCAGAAAGTGATGACCTAATGTGTTTGGCTGCAGGGAAAGAGCTGATCCGGAAACAGCGGGACAGAGCAACTCATTAGCCTTCAGCTCTTCTCTAAAGGCAGTGTCAAATTGAATTGTCTGCTCTGCCTGTGCTCAGCAAATGCACATTTAATTCAGGCCACTGTGACACCGGCAAACTGCTATTCAGGGAAGAAGGCGCTTAAATTTAATGGCATTTCTCTTCCCCTTTCATCTCAAGGTGGCCATCAGATCCAGCTAATCTAATTGGCTTCAAGTCGTCAGTGCCACGGAGTCGCCGGATAATTGAGCTTCTCTGCGTTGCGCTCTCATTGTGATGATGAAAAGAGTCGTCTCCATTGTTTATAATTAAGAGCTTTTCTACTAATGAAATGATTTCTTCTTAAAATGTCTTCTGAAGTCTTGCCTGCGAAGGACATTTAAAGGGACGGTGCACCTAAAAATGTCAACTCTCATCCACTTTGTATATATATGTGTGTGTGTTTGTGTGTATGTATGTATATTAATTTATTTATGCATATATTTATTTATTTATTTGTTTTTATTTAAATATTTATTTATATAATTATTTATGTTTTTATACATATATATTTTTCATTATTAACATTTATATTTATATATTTATATGTGTTTATTTATTTATATTATTTTTATATAATTATTTATTCTTTCTTTATTTATTTATTTATTTATTTATTTATTTATTTATGTGTATTCATTTATTTATTTATTCATGTTATTTTAGCAAGCTACATCAAGTTAAACTAATGAAATTACATAAATAATACCTCAGTAAATAAAAAGTTTTAATTCAATTAATTGTATTTATTTTCAAGTAACAAAATAAATTGACAGTAAAGTTTAACTTTAAAAATGTTGGTTAATTATAATTTTTTTTTATTTAATTTTTTTATTATAAGTTTTTCATTTAACAACCGTAAAATTGCATAAATCATCTTCGTAACTTTTATAATTTTCTTTTATACTAAACTAAACTTTTTTAGTTTTAGTTTATATTTGAGAAATTTTGTTCTCCTGTCGCTTGATTTTTATTAATTATCATTATTTTTATTTATTAATTTTCCTTTGGTTTATTCCCTGCTTTATCAGAATGAACTGTCAATTCGACTTTTATAAATTATTTTTATTATTATTATTATTATTTGTTGATTTATTTTTGATTTATGTGCACTGAAATGTTAATTTATTTATTTATTTAATTAGTTAGTTATATGTATATTATTAATTCATTTTTATTTATTTATTTATCTACAAGTTAAACTAAAAAAATGGATAAACATATTTTTAGTTAAATTAATTTTATTTATTCTCAAGTAACAAAAATAAATGGACAGCATGATTTAACTTTAAAAAATAGCAGTTATAAGTTAATATAAGGTAACTAATGTTATTAAAAAATGTTCTTTTTTTAAATTCCTATTTATGATTATTATTATTATTTTATATAAAAACAGTAAAATTGCACAAACTATGTAAGATCTATCTTTCTTTCTGCTGAACACAAAAGAATATACTTTAAAGGAAGATGAAACCATTGACTTCTATAAATGCATATGGCAGTCAAGGGTTTCCAGCATTCTTGAAAAAATCTTCTTTTGTGTTCAGCAAAAAGAAAGAAACTCATTAATGTTTAAAAGAAGTAAAGGTTGAGCAAATAATGACAGACTTTTCACTATTGGCTGATCCATATCTTTAATCTTATCTCTTCAATTTAAACATTTTGTCCGTCTTCTAATATGACCAGCATAAATGTCACAGTTCTAATACAAGACTGCATTTTCTGCTAATATCAGTATGCATTTTTAATATTAGAGTATTTAAACTAGTCTAAAATGTTCTCATTTCCAAGCATGGTCCTTAAAGAGCTTCTGCTCTTTCCCTGCCTGCTTGTCTGTCTGCGAGCCCAGTTTTTAGGTCATCTGCTGAAATGTGCTGCCGTTCATCAGGATCTGAGACGAGAGGCCACTGGGGTTTGCTTTTTTCCCTATGGACGGCCTAAATGTGCACTTATCGTTTCAGCATCTGCTTTCTTCCTCTATCAGCTCTGCTCTCTCCTGGTTTTCCTCCTATAGAATGGCTTTTAAGTAAATCACACCGAGTGAACCACATTGTAAAGAGTTTTCCCATGTTGTTTGGCTCTTAATGGCTTTGAAGTAGTAGGGTTTCTCTGTTGTATGACTATTTCATATACAAATGCACTGCAGTTATTGCACGTAACAACACTCATTATTTTCATATAGCTCATAGTCGCTGGATGAGCTGCTTGCACAAATATTATTTTGTATTTTCAGCTTAGTCCCTTTATCAATCAGGGGTCACCACATCGGAATGAACCACCAACTTATCCAGCATACGTTTTACGCAGCAAATTCCCTTCCAGCTGCAACCTATCACTGGGAAACACTCTTACATCTTATTCACACACATACACTACGGACAATTCAGCTTACCCAATTCACCTATAGCGCATGTCCTTTGACTGTGGGGTAAACCGGAGCACCCGGAGGAAACCCACACCAACACGGGGAGAACATGCAAACACCACACAGAAATGCCAACTGACCCAGCTGAGGCTCGAACCAGAGACCTGGAGGGAGATGGGTCTGAAATACTGGAGACTCCTGGAAAAAACGGGAGTGTTGGTAGGTATGGTGTATGGGTGTTCCCACTGATGGGTTGCAGCTGGAAGGGAATTCGTTGTGCAAAACATATGCTGGATAAGTTGGTGGTTCATTCCACTGTGGTGACCCCAGATTAATAAAGGGACTAAGCCGAAAAGAAAATGAATTAATGAATTGTATGCACTATTTTAATGATGTATAAATATCTGTATTGTACTATAAACATGGCTTATTCTAAAATATTGCAGAAAGTAAGTAACTAAAATCACCTTATGAATTCCGAAGCCCTAAATGCAGATGCTAGAGTAAAAAAGCTACATAACCTGTAAGTGAACTAAACCATGTTCACAAACTACTGTGTGTGTCTGTACTTCACATGCTACTCACATACTAGAGGTGCTGTTGTGTTATAGCAGAGAAAGCTAAAATGGCGTCCAAAGCTGCTATTTCCTCAGAGCTTCTTCCGTTTCTGTATTTGAGCGTCCAAAGGACACAACACAAAGAGAGAAGTGCTTACAATTTTAATTATGTTCCAGAGAATTATAATAAAATATATAGCTAGCATTTGACAGGACAGCTTCCAGAATCTCTCCCAGTTCAGCGCTGAAAACTGTCCAACTGACGAAGCTGTGGATTGTGAGCCACAAGCTGTAAGTATTTTTACTTGTTAAAATAGATCTATTACAGGCACATTTTGCAGTGTTAATGGTATGTTAAGGAAGTAGACAAGGATGTAAACAATGGGAAATGCTGTTTGGCACCGCTAACAATTTAGCTACAAATACATATTTATCAGTCAAACCGCTGTAAACAGCCGCAATCTTTAGCAGCGCTGCAGTGTCTCTCTTTGACTGTCTCTCTAGGTGGCTGTTTTCCCTGCGTTCTACATCTCAAATAAAAAAAACTCACAGAAAATATGTGAACGTTTTATATTACTTACACATGCTTATTCCAAATACATGTGAAAGACACTTGTCAGATTTTTATTTAGAAAGCAGGCAGTGTGCTTGGTGCTTTCATTTTTCTGTCTGATTCAGGCAGCTAACGCTGCTAACAGCTGCTCTTACTGGACTGTTTACACAGCGCAAAAGCTCGTGCTTCTAGGGGCATGACGTGGTGATGTGGAGCCAATCTTGAGGGTGGGCCTTACAGAGGAACTAGGAAATATAACAGGGGTTTTCATGTTAGCTGAGTAGCTAAGAAGTAGGAGGGTAGAGAGCATAATATCAAGAATTAGATTAGGACATGCAGGACTCAACAGTACATTGTACAAAATGAATCAACATCAGACAGGAAAATGTGATTTTTGTGGGCAAGAATAAACCGTGGAGCATGTTATTATGATGTGTCCAAAGTACAATAGGGAAAGGAAAGTGTTTATTTTAAATTTGAAAAGAATCAATACAAATTTTAATTTGGTTAAAATGATTAAAAAAAAACTGTATAGTACTGTATAAAGATAAAAAAAAAACTGTATAGTATTTTTAATACTTTTTAAAAAAATATCTAAGTTAAATAAAAAAATATAGATATAAAAGGTGTAGGAAATTTTTTTTTTTTACTTTTCTAAAGATACATGGAAAGTGTGATGATAGCCCACACTCCTAACCAGCAGGTGGCGGAGATAAACCTAAAAGTTGTATGCCAACCGCCAACAAAAACTCATAAGAAGAAGAAGTAGCTGATTAGCTGTATATAATCAAGGTAAGATATCTAAAAATAGCGTGATTTTCGACAAGTGAAGCATGATCACACAATGCTTAGCATCTTATAAACACAGCCAAGCCTTAAAAATACACTGTGGATCACCCCTTTAAGCTACACCATTAGCCCACTTAGCAACATAATTTTTTTTCTTCCTGAGAGGTTATCACTGATGTTTTGTGATGATTTATGCTGCAGTTTACAATTTTACAATCTTGATTTTGCAAACTACAAGTCATATTTCAACCAAATACTAGACATTCAATATGGAGCCGATGCTAATGCTAACTCGTTTTCAACTTTATGCCATGGGCAAAAGTATTTTCAAAACATGCTTTCTTCACTGTGTCTGCAGTGGGTATCAAGAAGAAGTGACAAAATTTGACATTTTTTACAGGAGCTGTAACACCTTACGGAAGCAGAGAGCTAAAGGTTATCTTTAGAAGCGCTGATAAACTGCAAACATGACCAAGTCGATGCATTATTTAGCAGATATTTCATTCAAGCAGTCGAGTTTTCTCTCCCTCTTGCAGCGCTGTCTGTTTCTCACCTCACCTGAGATGTGTAAGGCTGCTAAAGTGTTGCTGTGCATACCTCCACAGCAGCCCAGAGCAACACCTCTCTCCTGACTGATAATGGCTTTCCAGAAAACAGAGCATCTGCTTGCTGCTATTTTTACCCTCTATTTGATTCCCTCTCCGCTCCTGTCTTCAGGGGGAGCTGAGCTATCGTGAAGATGTACTGTCTGAGGCACTATGGAAGATACAGAAACCTGTTTGGTAACATTAACTTCTGCCAATCCTGCATTTTTACGGAGGAGGCAAGAAATAGGAGAATAATAACAAAATTTGGATATTACAGTGCAAAACTGATACAAAATGAGTTTGTAAAATGTAAATGTTAGTTGTTTTTTGTTTTTTAATGTGCTTTAAAATGAAAATCTGACCAAAAAAAATCTGTAAATTAGCAGTTTTTTTTATTCATGTTTTTTTTTTAAATATATTTAGGCCTTTGAATTGCATTATCAAATCATGATCTTTCTTCCAACATCTTTTAACCTTGAAAAGTTCAATAAAATGTGACTTTTATTAACATTTGCTGTAGTTTAAAGTGAAATATTGTCTGAGTTGGTGTTGTATTTTATGGTACAAAAACCTTGTGATAAACTGCCAGTACATTTTCTGTTATTTTACAGACTTATTCCTCTATATTTTTTACAATTTGCTATTTCAAACTACTAAAATGTCAATAAAAGTCACTATGATAAACTCTAGAGTTGAATTTTCCACATCAAAAGTCGACAGAGCAGAGATCAACATTCCATAATCCAATTCACAACCGTAAATAAATGGAAAACTCATTATATTATAATTAATTATATGCAAGTTGGTGGCAACGTGGCGGCGCAGTGGGTAGGATGCTCTCACCTCACAGCAAGAAGGTTGCTAGTTCGAGCCTCGGCTGGGTCAGTTGGCATTTCTCTGAGGAGTTTGCATGTTCTCCACTTGTTTACGTGGGCTTCCTCAGGGTGCTCCAGTTTGCCCAACAAGTGAATTGGTAAATTGCCCGTAGTGTGTGTGTGTGTGTGTGTGTGTGTGTGTGTGTGTGTGTGTGTGTGTGTGTGTGTGTGTGTGAATGAGTGTGTATGGATGTTTCTCAATGATGAATTGCGGCTGGAAGGGCATCTGCTGTGTAAAACATATACTGGATAAGTTGGCGGTTTATTCCGCTGTGGCAACCCCAGATTAATAAAGAGACTAAGATGATAAGAAAATGAATGCATGAATATATGCAAATTGTTCTTATGTAAATTCTGTGAGTATAAAATCCCAATGGAAAACAAAGCACAGACTCTGATGTCATGTGCATACTCCAGACAGCGTTTGATTGGCCACGTTTCCCTTATTTTGTTTTTATCTAAGCTTGTGTTATACTTAATATGTATGTGGGACTCTTATTTTGAAAACTGGACAGGCTTTAAATAAGAGTAGGCAGTTATGTGAAACTGGCAGCCAGGAGTGGACTAGCCATAAGGGAGCATTACAATCTGGCCTGACACCAACCCCAATTCCAATCATAACAAATATTGCCTATTGGAATCCACATGAGCCCAAGATTTTCACAGATATCAGTCAAGTTTGGGGAAGGAAAAATCATGGTTTGGGGTTACATTCAGTATGGAGGTGTCCAAGAGATCTGCAGAGTGGATGGCAACATCAACAGCCTGAGGTATCAAGACATTTGTGCTGCCCATTACATTACAAACCACAAGACATGGCAAATTCTTCAGCAGGATATAGCGCTCCTTCTTATACTTCAGCCTCCACATCAAAGTTCCTGAAAGCAAAAAAGGTCAAGGTACTCCAGGATTGGCCAGCCCAGTCACCAGACATGAATATTATTGAGCATCTTTGGGGTAAGATGTAGGAGGCATTGAAGATAAATCTCAATGAACCTTACTGTCCTAATTAAATAATGCAATATCAAGGCATGATCATATTTTATTTTGGTAAAATGAGCATAATCTAGAGGCCTTTACCTTTCATATAAGCCACTTCTGATAGCAAATGAGCAACTAGAAGTCAAGTTATTATTAGTTGTTCCTAAAGCTTGGATAGGCGACAAGACCTTTAGTAAGGTAGTGTATGGCATGCATTTGTGCAGTTGGCATACACCTGATTAATGGTAGTTCTTTTTGTACTGGGTTAGACCCTACTCTAATGTAGGAACTGATATAGTTCCCCCAAAAGGTGTTTCTATAACTAAAATCATTCCCTGATCTTGTAGTACAAACACACAAAACAAAACAAAAACAGGTAGTTACCTCCGCCAATAGTTCTGGATATATTTAAACATTCATCTGGTGTGAAAATTAAAACAGTTCTGTCCAAGTAACACCTTTCATCTGAGAATAATAAATCCTAAAATTATTCATACAAGCTGTCCACTGATAGTCCCAAGTGTGTCGACAATTCCTACCAGTAGCTTGTCATCCAAAAGTGTACACCTCAACTGGAAATGGAATATGAATCTACACTGGATTTAAAACCCCAAGCACAGAGTGAGGTCTCTGTGTTTCAGATCTTCACCATACGCTGCCGCTCCTGTCCCATCATCCTTTTAAAAAGCTCAGCCTGAGGACTCTCTCTGAGTAATGGGGGTCCGCTTTGATGTCCCGCCGTCTCATCAATCGGAAAGCTCCACCATCTCATCTGCAACGTGCCAATCAAACCCTGACTTCACTAAACCAATTGAGCTCATTCTTTTGATTCATCCATGTGTGTTGATTCCCAGATTGTTAGAATTTCTAAAAGAGTATTAAAATAGCGAAGGGAAATTGCTTGCATCTCTATAGAATGCTTTATGTGTTGCTAAGAAAAGAATCGGAGGTTTCTGCGCAGCACCTGTGCTCCAGGGTGATTAGCGGAGATGAATATTGCTGATTTGCATATAATAGATGTTCACAGGGTAGGTTGTTCTCATCTCGCCGGCTTTCATAAGAATCCCACTCGTTTAGAAGTTAGCTGCTGAATCTAACATGACTGGTTTCTTTGATGGATACTATTTCAGGATCAGGACGGAAGAAATTATTTAAGAACTTACATCACAGGGGGAAGAGATTCAGAGACTTCAAAGATGTTCGAACACAAGAAAGCATACGGAACAATGTCAAAGAGAGAAAGAGAATGAGGAATTAATCACGCGGAAGCACTTTAATGGGAGACAATATACTTAGGACGGTGTAATGACGCCTTTTGAAATAACACTTGTCTAGGATCGATGATGAAATAAAAGCATGAACTTGGAAAAACGGTCACGGAAGAGCTATAAAGTCTTTTTCTGCTCTGCTTTTCTAGGTTTCAGAACAAAATGGAGTGCATTTAAATGAGATTAAACACTGCATTGCTTACTATTCGGTTTTATGATGTTCAAAACATCTAGATATTTGTTCCCGTCTTATAAACCTTTAATAGGAATAGAGCTCTGTGTTTCAGAGTATTGCATAAGTATCCGTGTGATACACAAGCCCAGAGACACTAACCTGACACACGGCATATATCAGAGTGGCATTATGTAATGATGGGATTATTCTCGTAAGTACTCATCTATTTACATTACTTTCACCACAGTACTCATTTTTTATCGATTAGAGACCAGATATATCTTGATCCTGAATTCATCTTTGAATAATGGCCAGAAAGCATCTAATAAACATTACCGACTACACTCATAGGCCACTTTATTATGTGTTGAATGTAAATAGCCAATCCATGAGAGCAATCAATAGCTGCTTTATTGGGCCAAATGGTCCTGTTTTGTTTAACCATTCCATTCCGTGCCTATCAAGGCCAGTCAGTGTGGATATGGTCAAATTTCCTTTAAGCATACCTGTCAACCCTCCCGTTTTTCCCGGGATTCTCCCGTATTTTACTGTTCTATGCCGCTATCATCCTGTAAAGGTATTTTCCCGTATTTCTCCCGTATTTTCAGTCTTTCTCTAAACAGCCGAGCCTCCCTATACGCAACCCATACTGCTGAACCACCAGGGGTCGCCCCATGCTCTAAAACGTGAGTCTTCAGTGCTTTCGCTTTGTTTAGGAATGAAAACACTTATAAATAAATACTAAAAACGGCGCGATTCCATTTCCTTTTGATTACAGGTGCCGTCGCCCATTCTATACAATCCTCAAAACAGTCATATAATGGTGCATGACTGTCAGCTGACGCGCTCCATAGTGATAAACAGACGCTGTTTCCCAAACGGATTCTGTACACGCGATTTGAAGCGGAGAGAAAAAAAGTCTGGCTTTAGGGTGCGTGTTTAAACAGACATACACTCACAATTAATAATAATAACATATAAGGATGTCGATCTTGGTGGGGGTTTTTTTTCCAAACATAACTAATTTCGTCTTAAATGAGCATAAAATGTAAGAAGTGACACCTGTTATTTAATGTATAAAAAAAAATCTTTATATATGAAAGATTCATTCGTTGCTCTTTAATCAGAATGTATAAGTTATACAGTGGAGAAACGGCTAATGAGATTTGATAGCTTGATTCTATGTCATTAGATTAGCTATTAATTTTAATAAGCTGAACTGTTTGCTAATGTATTTGCTGCTAATGTATATATTTATTTTTCTTTTGTTAATAATAATTTTAAAACATATTACTGACTATTTAACTGTTTATTTAAAATGAAACAGCTCCAAATTAACATATTTAGTAATTTGGGTATGTTTTTTAAGGGGGTGGGGGGGTCCCTTATTATGGTGGGCATATCCCTTATTTTCACATCCCAATGTTGACAGGTATGCCTTTAAGGCAAGTAATTTCACTCCGCGACCATCTTTGAGACGCCTCTCGGGCTGTATGCATGGGCATTCTGTCTGAATGGGAAAACATCAAATTCTCCAAAACTGCTTGCATAGCTTACGATTACATTTCGTATTTTGAATTAGCAATAAAATTAAACAACAGCTGTCTAATAAGTTTTGCTTCTAAACATTCGAATCAAACAAAATCAACATTTTTTCAGGTTGCCCGACCTAATGCACATGTGCACTTGAAAGGAACAAGATCACGACACCAACCTCATTTATGGCCGTGCTACTTATTATCCTCTGGACAGTGGTGTAGCGGACGGGCCCGCAGAGCATGCACCGCGGGGACCCTCGCGTGATCATGGGGCCCCTTTTTAAATGCATGTTCCTGTAAGAAAACATTGTAAATAATTGAAAATCTGGCGACCGCATTAATCAAATCCCTGGGAACAACTGTGGTCGAAACCAAAGTTTACAGGTCAGTGTTCTCTGAACTCCTCTCAAGCAGTGGCCCACTTCATTCTGATCGCTTACCGACGAACCACATCATAGCTCATTACCATAAAGTTGACTTGATTTCGACTGTCCTCGACGGCATCACCGGCAAAGACGCGCCGCGTAGCTCCTTGCCGCTTATCGCCGCCGGCTCTCATTGAAAATGAATGACTTCCGGCTACTTTGACGCCCTCGCCGCTTTCGGTGTGAACATACGGTAAACCCCCTCCTCACTTTCTGATCGCTCCACCGACTCAATTTCGCTTCCTCGCGTCGTCGCTCCACCGACTCCCCCCTAGTTTTTGATCACTCCCCACCCCCCCAACCCCTTTAACCCTGTCAGTGATCCCTGCAAGGGGGCCCTCGCATTTTGCGCTTTGCCACTGCCTCTGGATGATGCTTCGTCAGATTGCGCTGCTATTCTGAAGTAATCCACAACTTGGTCTTGATGGTGAATCTCCTCCAGAAATGACAGCAACTATTTGTTTAAAAGCTTGTGTGCTTTTGAGTTGTTGCTGCTGTCATGTGATGTGTGTTTGACAGGACAACTGTACTTCGCGTTCATTTCATACAGATTACAAAACCAAAATATTTTTGTTTTCAAGTGCAGTTGGTTCATTTATAAGTACAGATTTCAAGTTTTATGTGAATATATTTCTTATAAGCAAGTATTCGCTGAGATTCATGCAGTTTTTGACCACAAAAAAACTGTTGTAAAAAGCACACGTCTGGCCCGAGCTTCTCCCTGGAGAAACATCAGTCTATAGCTATTGATGATTGGCTCATGTGATAGTAGGCGGGGCTTGTAAATGGAACTCTTTGGAATATAATACAAATTTGTCAGTCATAGCCTTGGAAACACAACAATAATATACAGGACAGTATTACAGTATTACAGTATTCAATTGATGCAAAATTATTAATAATAAAAATTCTGAAAACTCACATGTACATCAGTATTCACAGCCTTTGTTCAATACTTTGTTGATGCAGATTTGGCAGAAATTACAGCCTCAAGTCTTTTTGTAAATGACGCCACAAGCTTGGCACACCTGACCTTTTTTCTTTGCAGCACCTCTCAAGCTCTATCAGGTTGGATGGGAAGCAACGATGTACAGCCATTTTCAGATCTCTTCAGAGATGTTTAATAGGATTTAGGTCTGGGCTCTGGCTGGGCCACTCAAGGACATTCAACAAGTTGTTGTGAAGCCGCTCTATTGATATTTTGGTGGTGTGATTTGGGTCATTGTCCTGCTGAAAGATGAGGTCGAGCATTCTGAAGCAGATTTTCATTCAGGATGTCTCCTGGGGGAGCAGGAGAGGGGGGGGGGGGGGGGGTTGCAGTATGATTGGACCCTGTAATAGTAATTCTGGGATTGTCCTAACTTCCGTCCACCTAGCGGCGCCCCCAATAACAGTTCAGCTCAATTCGTAAACCTTGCCTAGAATTCCAGGCCAAGAACAGTTATCCTGCTGGGCAACTAAATTGAATTTCCACAAGTTCCTAATTTTACAGTTGATCACTACATTTAACATTTGTGACACTGGACCCTATACTTTTCTATAAATAGGCCGGATAAATAAGGGTTTCATTGATGTATAATATGTTAGGACTGGACAGTCTTTGACAGAGATATGAAAATCTGGAATTTGATGGTGCAAAAAGAATTTAAATAGTGAAAAAACCACCTTTAAAGTTGTCCAAATTAAGTATTCAGCAATGCATATTACTAAAAACAACTGAGTTTGGAATATTTGTCAAAGAAAATTTACTAAATGTCTTCATGGAATATGATCTTTACTTAATATAGATTCAACTGGGCAGCACGGTGGCTTAGTGGTTAGCACTGTCGCCTCACAGCAAGAAGGTTCCTGTTTCGAGTCCCAGCTAGGCCAGTTAGCTTTTCTGTGTGGAGTTTGCATGTTCTCCCCGTGGTCGCCTGGGTTTCCTCCACGGTCCAAAGACATGTGCTATAGGTGAATAGAAAAAGCTGAAGTGGTCGTAGTGTATGAGTGTGAATGAGAGTGTATGGGTGTTTCCCAGTGCTGGGTTGAGGCTGGAAGGGCATCTGCTGCAAATAACATATGCTGATTAGGTTGATGGTTCATTCCTCAGTGGTAACCTCTGATAAATAAAGTGACTGAGCTGAAAGAAAATGTATGAATGATTCATTCCATTGATATTAAATATAACAATGTTTTAGCCATGAAATCGACGATTTTGACCAATATAATATATATTTGGTGTTTGGTATATATCTGTGCAACAGAAAGCTCACATTTTCTAAGCATTAACAAAACTAATTTACTTAGATTTATTCTTAAAGCAATACATTTAATCATGTTGTTATCTGTAGTGAAAACAAGAAATAAAGTACTGATTAAGGTGGTGGGTTTTGAGGTTATTGTTGAAAGCGATAGTGTTGCACCACTGAGCTCTTAGCCATGCTTTTCACCTGAGGGAGCTTTTGTTCTATTTTCTTCGCTCACCAATCAATACAACGCTCTCTCCTCAGGATAAAGATAGTTCAGGAGATTGAAATACATGTGCTGTCAATTCCGACTGCTATTTCTAGACGTGCATGAGATTTGAGCGAGGAGAACCTCTTTCTCTTATATTTCTGACGCCATGCCAGAAATACACACTTGTTTTGCTTGTTTTGCTACTTAAAATCTTATTTTCTGTTCCATTTGTTTTTGAAATCCAATTTCATCAAACTGTTGTTTTTCCGTCTCACCAGAAAGTGAGCCGTGTTCAATTACCTTCCTCGAGCTCTCATGATCCCACCGCTAATCTATCTGACCTACAGCTGACTTTGTGTTTTCCTCTTTTGGAAAATGCAATTTGGAGATGAAGCATTTTGTCATTGGCGCAACCCTGTCTGTGACAGATACTTCGAGCATGTTGTCTAGCTGAGAGAAAGGAGAAAAGGTGACGGAAAAAAGAGTGACGAGAGACAAGGAGGAGACAAAGGCACGCTGACAGAGAAAGAGAAAACTGAAGTGTCTGAAGGGATAATTCCTCCGTTATCCTTAAGCATTACGGTTGAGCTCTCCTGGAGAATGTGATTATGTTTTAGGACATCGCATCCGAGCCCAGACTGACATCCGACTGAGGGTCATTTACAAGACATAATTTGCATGTAAAAAACAGAAACGTGGGTTAATAAGTATTGCATTGTGAATATATTGCGATAAGCAGTTCGAGATAATAGCGAAATTTTGGTATTATGTCAATTTTTTGGCGTGATGTTTCAGACTTGTCACTATTATTTGTACTTGGTGAAGTTTATTCATAAACTAATTTCGAGAGGATCACGTGCTTATGATTCATCACGGCCGGTCACGCATTTGCTAATCCCTATCTTCCAATCATATGAGCACTAAACTACTATAAATAGCCACAGTATTCAGTTCACTTTATCTTCGTTTGGAAGAAACCCCCCTCCTCCCCTATTCTCCTCCTTTACCTCTGATTGGGCGGCACGGCAGCCCAGTGGTTAGCACTGTGAGCCCCACAGCAAGAACACTGCCAGCCCTGGTTCCACAGGACCGGTGGGTGTTTCTGTGAGGAGTTTGTATGTTCTCCCCGTGTCCGCATGGGTTTTCCCCGGGTTCTCCGGTTTCCTCCCACCATCCAAAGACATTCAACATACATAACAATTAAGCTTTGTCCAATCCCTTGTGTTCCCTTTGCTACCACAGCAGGGGAGTTCTGAGATCCACCGAGCTCAGGCTCCCCTCTTGCTCTGCCAACGGAAGGAAGCCCCGGGCTCGAGGAGCCCTTGAGCTCGGGGCTCTCTCCCGGGACAGCATGCCAAACAAGCTTTTATAAATCATCAGCTAAGTGTGAACTCTTGAATTGTAGATTTAGTTTTTCATTTGTTATGTTGCACTATATTTTGAATAATTGTACACTCACTTTACTAGGTACACCTTATTAGGCCCGAGTTGGACCCCCTTTAGCCTTCAGAACTGCCTTAATCCTTTGTGGCATAGATTCAACAAGGTACTGGAAACATTCCTCAGAGATTTTGATCTATATTGACAGTTGCTGCAGATTTGTCAGCTGCACATCCATGATGCGAATCTCCTGTTCCATCACATCCTAAAGGTGCTCTATTGGATTGAGAACTGGTGGCTGTGGAGGCCATTTGAGAACAGTGAACTCACTGTCATGTTCAAAAAACCAGTCTGAGATGATTCGCACTTTATGACATGGCGGGTTATCCTGCTGGAAGTAGCCATCATAAGATGGGTACACTGTGGTCATAAAGAGATGGACATGGTCAGCAACAATACTGAGGTACGCTTTGGCATTGACACAATGCTCAGTTGGTACTAATGGGCACAAAGTGTGCCAAGAAAATATCCCCCACACTTTTACACCACCACCAGCCTGAACCATTGATACAAGGCAGAATGGATCATGCTTTCATGTTGTTGATGCCAAAGTCTGACCCTACCATCTGAATGTTGTAGCAGAAATTGAGACTCATCAGACCAGGCAACATTTTTCCATTCTTCCAGTTTTGGTGAGCCTGTGCGAATTGTTGCCTCAGTTTCCTGTTCTTAGCTGACAGGAGTGGCACCCTGTGCGGTCTTCTGCTGCTGTAGCACATCCGCCTCAGTGTTTGACGTGTGTTCAGAGATGCTCTTCTGCATACCTTGGTTGTACCGAGTGGATATTTGAGTTACTGTTCTGTTGCTTTCTATCAGCTTGAACCAGTCTGGACATTCTCCTCTGACATCTGCCATCAACAAGGCATTTGCGCCCACAGAACTGCCGCTCACAAAATATTTTCTCTTTTTCGGATGTAAACCCTAGAGATGGTTGTGTGTAAAAATCCCAGTAGATCAGCAGTTTCTGAAATACTCAGACCAGCTCATCTGGTAACCACAGCTATGTTCAAAGTCGCTTAAATCACCTTTCTTCCCCATTATGATGCCCGGTTTGAACTGCTGCAGATCGTCTTGACCATGTCTACATGACTAAATGCATTGAGTTACTGCCATGTGTTTGGTTAATTAGAAATTTGCCCTAATTTAGTGGCCGATAAAGGTATACTTTCCATATTAAAATGTGTTTTTGTCCTAACCACCCAAGATGACAACATGAAGTGGTTTTGATTTCTAAGACTTCAGAGCTGATCAACAGCATAAACTACCATGACAGTAATAATCTCAGGTGCTACTTGTGTGCTTTATTTAGTGTTAAATGTTACCAATGTGAGTTTGAATATCATTTTACATGACAGGTATAGCGGGGCGACGCAGTGGCGCAGTGGGTAGCATGTTCGCCTCACAGCAAGAAGGTCGCTGGTTCGATCCTCGGCTCAGTTGGCGTTTCTGTGTGGAGTTTGCATGTTCTCCCTGCGTTGGCGTGGGTTTCCTCCGGGTACTCCGGTTTCCCCCACAGTCCAAAGACATGCGGTACAGGTGAATTGGGTGGACTAAAATGTTGTAGTGTGTGTATGTGTGGATGCAACCCAGAGACTGGTTGCGGATGGAAGGGCATCCACTGCGTAAAAGCTTGCTGGATAAGTTGGTGGTTCATTCCGCTGTGGCGACTTCAGAATAATAAAGGGACTAAGCCGACAAGAAAATGAATGAATGACAGGTATAGCTATACAGTAAGCTAGAGATGATGGTTTACCATCTTGTTATCTTAAAAGAACTAATAAAAGGTTTAATCGTAAAGTAATGCAAACCATCAGCATTAGTCACTCAGCAGCTACTTTTAATCATGACAATGAGGTTTATTATGAATTAATGAAATTATAAACTCTCCAGCGCCTAGACTGCAGCTCTGCACGAGAAGTTTGGAGAAAGGAGAAATGGACAGGGCTAACTGAGCCTTATTTCTCTCGAGGCTTTTTTTCCTTCACCTTTGTCAATTGGTAAAGATTCAGCCAATCACAATTACAATCCGTCAAAATGACTAGTGAAGTGGTCACATGGCTAATACATTTTTAATTAATTATAGAAACAATGAATTGAGATGGGGGCGAGGCAGTGGCGCAGTAGGTAGTGCTGTCGCCTCACAGCAAGAAGGTCGCTGGGTTGCTGGTTCGAACCTCGGCTCAGTTGGCGTTTCTGTGTGGAGTTTGCATGTTCTCCCTGCCTTTGCGTGGGTTTCCTCCGGGTGCTCTGGTTTCCCCCACAGTCCAAAGACATGGGGTACAGGTGAATTTAGTAGGCTAAATTGTTCGTAGTGTATGAGTGTGTGTGTGTGAATGTGTGTGTATCCCAGAGATGGGTTGCAGCTGAAAGAGCATCCGCTGCTTAAAAACTTGCAGGATATGTTGGCGGTTCATTCCGCTGTGGCGACCCCGGATATATAAAGGGACTAAGCCAACAAGAAAATGAATGAATGAATGAATTGAGATGTTCAAACTATCTGAGTACCTATTTCTGAAGAAATTTGTAGATAATAAAGAAGTCTAATTTTAATTACATTTGAAAGAGAATCTGACTTAAATCCAGTTATAAAAATGATACATATTTATAGACTTTAAATATTATAGAGCCTGTTAACCTTGTTCTTCAGTCTCTACTTTTATAGATGCAGATTATTCATGCCATTTTTATACCTGTTTCCTGGCTGCCTTGGCATGCTTGACAGACAGTGAACAGTGTGAGTAAATCTCATGCTGAGTTTCTATTTCGGAGCGTTTCTTCAGTCGGTTTGTCTGAGGATGGGACTGCGTTAGGACTCTGCTAGATGGAGTGCAGCATTTGTGCACACTGCTGCAATAAAGCAAGTGTCTGCATGAGGCTTCAGGGGCTCAACTGTGCATAGAGGACAAGCTGACAGTTCCATCTGCCTCACAATTTCTCCACAGATGTCCACACACACACACACATAAGCGCGTACGGCAGAGCTGTTTTGTTCAACCCATCACTCATTACTTTGCTGTCTTGCCTTGGCATCCGTTCCTGGCAGTGTCATACAGGGCAGCAGCGAAAAGATAGACGGGTTTGAGAGGAAACTAAAGCCGCCCACCCGGTTGTTCTTCCCATTTAGTTTAACAAACTACTGAATGTTTGAAAAGGCTTGCAGCGGATTAATACACTTCTGTCATCAGCTGCTCGCTCGCATGTTGTTCTTGTACACTGACCACTACAGTCAAGATCCAAAAATAATCAGAGTGGCATTACAAGAGGACAGTCTAACAGCACTGGGACTTATCGTTCTGTGTTTGTGGGTTTTAGGCAAACTGGGTGACTCTTTTGTTTGATTACAGAGATAGAAAGAGACTATATTTGTGCGTGAGTCATTGAATTATTCATGCAACTCATTTGTTCAAAAACTGATTGAATCGATGAAGGCTGTACGGCTTGTGTACACCTTTTCACTTTGTGCTTTTTCTCTGAACAGATAACTGTCTAATTTGTGAAAATGGCTCTATTTACATTTGGCCATATAAATGGGTCTTTGCTAAATGCATTAGCGAATTAATCTGATCTTCTATATGCAAATTTACCTGACTTATGTCAATGTCTTGAGGTATGAGGCGCCAGAGTGGACAAAACTCAAGTGAAAGCAGAGAGACTGAGCTTGCGCGAGAGAGACCGAGTGGACACGGGCACAAAAGACGAGTATTCGTGTGCAAGAGAGACCGAGTGGACGCACACACGAGAGAGAGACGAGTATTGGTGTGCAAGAGAGACCGATTGGACGCGCTAGAGTGATTGGGTGGACGCGCGAGAGACGAGTATTGGCGTGCGAGAGAGAGACGAGTATTGTCATGCGAGAGAGAGAGAGAGAGACAAGTGGATGCGCCGAGAGACTATTATGGCTCGTTTCCCTTGATTAGATTAGATTAGATTAGATTAAACTTTATTGTCATTACACATGTACAAGTACAATGCAACGAAATGCAGTTTCGGTCTAACCAGCAGTGCAATAGCAGCAAGTGCAGGATACAGGAATAAGTTATAAAGTGCAGTTATAGAAAACTATGTTGATATTTACAGATGGATGTACTATCAACATTATATACAGGTTGGATAAGCTATGAACAGATTTACAATATATGAATATATGTGCAGGTTGCTATTAATAATCAGTAGTGTGCAGATAGATAAACATGATTACAAGTGTATATGTTACAATATATGAATATATGTACAGGGATAGATAAACATGATTACAAGTGTATATGTTACAATATATATATATGTACAGGCTGCTATTAATAATCAGTAGTATGCAGATAAATAAGCATGATTACAAGTGTATATGTATAGTGGGTGTGTACATAATTACAAATGCCCATATGCAGTGGGTATGTACAGTTCAATAAGTAAACAGTTCAATTTGGTGCAGTGAATGTGCAAATTTTAAACGTGCAAATGTTAAACAGTGCAGTTATTGCGAGGAGTTTAAGTTAGAGGAGAGTGGGGGGTGTATTGGGGGGGCAAAAGAGTCAGTGTGGGGCAGTGAGTGGTACAGTACTGTATGGTACAGGTCACCTTTCTCAGGCTTGCCTTTCCACTGCTAAAAGGATAACAGTGGTAGTCTTTTGGTGGGCGTGGTGTACAACAGAAAGTTTCAGACGACGTCATTTTATCTCTAGGAAATGTCTACAGTAAAGCTGTAGGGTCACTCTAGTAAAGAGGGTGGGTCAGTCTATCGGTCAGTCAATCAGTCAGTCAGTCAACAGCTGCCTTTGGTGGATTTACGCAAGAACTGCAAGCATGAAAAATTTGAGATCTCAAAAAGTAGACACAGCGGCCTCTGGTGGATTAACGCAAGAACAGCAGGCATGAAAAATGAGAAATTGAGATCTCAAAAAGTGTACACAGCGGCCTCTGGTGGATTTGCGAGAGCAAAAACTACAAAAATAAAACGTAGCTTCTGGGATATATTTGGCGCTCACTAGAAATGTATAAGGATATGTTTTCAGAATGAGCCTGGGTTGAAGTTTTGAGTTATTTTTTCTATAAAAAAATATCTTTGTTTACTACCTGATTCGCTGACCTTGCCTTCTTCCTCCCACGAACATTGTTACACCAGTGCCGAAACCCGTGAGGAAGAAGAGACACAGCTGCCAGCATGTCAAGAACATCCTCCAGCCCATTTGTGGAAGTCATCCCGGCGCTAGTGGGCGCTAATCACCGCCCAGCAGCTACTAATCGAGAACCTCCTGGAATACAATAATTTCAAGCAAGCCATTGTCCGGCCGCAATCCGAAGGAGCATCGCCAGCGGTTCCGCTCACTGGAGCTGAGTGAGAGTGGCAGCCCAATGACTGGAAGCAAACAGGTGTTAATAATGATCTTAATTAGACCTACTTTCAGCCGCTGGTTTCCTAATGCCACGGTCACACTAGAGTTTGAGCTAGCGAAATACTGTTGTACGGCTCTGCAAAAAGAGGCGGGATTAGATGATTAGACATTTTAAAAAGCGAGTTATTTGTCCATATTTTAAATTTCTGTCCAGAGAGGTCATTTTTTAATTGGTCTCATGCAGTTACGTTATGTGATTCCACAGGTCAGAGTTCACCAAGCTTGAACTTCGCAACGCAGCGAACTGCGTGCATATGAATGGAAGCCTATTGGGAGAAAAGTCCAGTGTGACCACGGCTTTACTCGTTCTCCTTCATGAGAATCCCCACCCCCAACCCCCTTGTGACAGTCAATCATAGCGTAAAATTTAAAACAATCAGCTTTCCAGGAAAGTTTTGATCATATTACAGTTTATATTCTTTCTCTGAATGATTTAATATTTTTTAAAAAGACAAACTATTTCCATAATTACGTCATTTATTATGAATTATTATCTACAGAGATAACAATGGCCTACTATCTTTCCCTGGCTTTCTCTACTAGATGTACACACACATACAATACATTTTCATTTAATATATTAATTAATGATTCTGGCTGCACAGAGGCGGAGTGGGTAGCATGTTTGCCTCACAGCAAGAAGGTCGATGGTTCGATCCTCGGCTGGGTCAGTTGGCGTTTCTGTGTGGAGTTTGCATGTTCTCCCTGTGTTTGCATGGGTTTCCTCCGGGTGCTCCGGTTTCCACCACAGTCCAAAGACATGCGGTACGGGTGAATTGTGTAAGCTAAAATTGTATGTAGTGTATTTGTGTGAATGAGTGTGTATGCATGTTTCCCAGAGATGGGTTGCAGCTGGAAGGGTATCTGCTGCGTAAAACATATGCTGGATAGGTTATAGCAGTTCCTTGTGGCGACCCCAGATTCATAAAGGGACTGAAAAGAAAATGAATGAGTAATTAATAATTCTGTTATGATGTACTAACCATCATTTGTTCTTATGCAACAAAAGTCAAGCTAGCCTCAAAAATATTTTAGCATCTTTTTTTATGCACAGCGTTTTCCGAGTAAAAAAAATCAGGGAAAAGAACCCAGAACCCTGAGTGAAGAGCATACTCACAACCACTTGCTGTTGAGCCTGTAAATGGATGATGTAACCTTGTCTGCACTCGTTATATCCACCAAACATTCTAAGGAACATGGCAGTAATGATTAAATATTGATGACCCTTTCAGTTACATTTAGTCAGAAAAATGAAATCATGTACTATCTAATAAAAGTCTCTAAAACAGTGGTTCTCAGCAAGTTCCCTGTTTCCATGTGGCTACCGTACCATTGCTAACCTAGGCTTTCCTGAACGGATTTACCGGTAAATTTAAAAAAGCGCTATTCACACAGGCGAGGACATTACGGAATTTTTCCGGAAAAGAGCATTCACACATCAATTCCAAAATACTGGTAAATTCTGACATGACTGACCAGAAATGAGCTCTAAACGGCTGCGCTTGTATTTGTAAACATTTGACTACATTAAAAACTGTGTGGATGGATCAGTGTTGTGAACACTTTCGCATGTCGAGATAATTTGTGTGTGTGCTGGCGCTCACCGGCTACTTTACGTGCACACGCGTCAGAGCTTGAAGGTAAACAAACAATGGCTTATCATAAGCATTTTATTGATCACTTTTTTTTTACACAGTTGGCATTAAGAAGGAACATAGAAATGTTATCTGATTATCATCAAGCAGCTAAATGTGTTTGGAAAAATATTCAAAGGCTTTTATCCTCATAAACAGCACAGATGTAAATGCGTCTGAGTGTTCTGATTGGCTAAAGTAGATGTCTCACATCAGCGCGTTCTAGAAGAATCTTCCTTCTGCGTTCACACAGCGCAGCATTCTGGCAAATTATCGGTAATGTTAGAACCCCCGGAACGAATTTATCAGTATTTTCAAATAGGGCCAGTTCACACACAGACATTTCCGGAAAGGTCTGTTTGTGTGAAAGGGGCTAATGCTTATCCATCCACAGAGTATGTAATGTAGTCAAATGTTTACAAATACAAGCACAGCCATTTAAAGCTAATTTCTGGTTAATGATGTCAGAATTTACCAGTATTTTGGAATAGATGTGTGAATGCTCTTTTCCGTAAAAATTCCGTAACATCTGTGCCTATGTGAACAATGCTGTTTTGAATCCTCCGGTAAAGTCGTTCCGGAAATTTACCGGTGTCACTGTGTGAAAGGAGCTACTGAGCAATGGGTGGCACTATAATTTACCTAATTTATGTTTATATTCCCCTTTTAAGAGTTTACAAGCTTATTTGGCATGCTGTAGCGGAAGAGAGCCCTCTGCTCATAATATCCTCGAGCCCGGGGCTCCCTCCCATTTGCAAGGCAAGAGGGGAGTTTAAGCTCAGGTAGATCTCAAGAATTCCCCTGCTGTTGTAGCTAATGAACAGATAGTGATTGCTCTAAAGAGATGACTACTTAGGGGCTTGACTATGGTGCAGATTTGGATTAGTCAATTCACTTAAGCTGCATGTTTTAAACCAGGGGTCACCAAACTTGTTCCTGGAGGGCCGGTGTCCTGCACGTTTTTGCTCCAACCCTAATTAAACACACCTGAACAAGCTAATCAAGCTCTTACTAGGTATACTTGAAACATCCAGGCAGGTGTGTTGAGGCAAGTTGGAGCTAAACCCCGCAAGGACACCGGCCCTCCAGGACCGAGATTGGTGACCCCTGTTTTAAACGGTGGGAGGAAAATGGGGAACATGGGGGAAACCTACATGAGCACAGGGAGAACGTGTAAACTCCGCACAGAAATGACGGCTGGCTTTGTAAGGACTAGAACCAGTAGCGTTCTTGCTGTGAGGCAACAGTGCTAATCACTGGGCCACCGTGCCAACTATCTAGAAAAGGAGGAGGAGTGGTGGTGGTGGGGATTCTTCAAAACGAAGATGGCTGTCATATGGAACTTAGGGTTTTTATAGTGGCTTAGGAATCGTCTGATTGGTCAATCATAAATTGGATATTGTGGGGCCATCCTCTCGAATTTAGTTTATGAATGAACTTAACTTTTTCTGAAATTCTCTAGAATCACAAAATCAGGTAGATTAAATGTATTACTTTTCCCCCACACTATTTCAGTCTGTAAACAAACAAATAAAATAGTAAAGAAGTAGCATCATCATATTTATAGAACAGAAAAATAAGCCAATTTTGTCTACGTCAGTATTATGTTGAACAATGTGAATCTTTGATAGGAAAAAATTACGAGCTACTTCTCCAAAAGCAATATATTAGTGATGGGAAGTTCGGATCATTTTACTGACTTGGATCTTTGAGTCTCGTTCATCAAGATGAACGAATCTTTTTTCGAGTCATTTCGTTCATTTGGTTCAATTTGCCAAAATATTATTAAAATGTTACGAATTGCTTCCAAACACATATACAACTAGCCCAAAAGGTTGATTGCATGAAAAATAAGTCATAAATAGAATATAAGAAGGAGAAAATAATAATTCAATGTTTACCTGTTCTTTTTTCTATGAAGGTATTGTTGTCTCTTTGCTCAGCTCACCTCTTCATGTCTTTAAATGTCAGGGGTTCATTCACGTTACACTGACAGTCACATATAATCTTAATCAATGCACAGTCTAAGCTGATAGGAGCCATGACCGTTCGTTCATCACGTGACAGAATGACTCAAACCCGAGGACTTGAGAGATGAACGGTTCAATTCTTTTTCCGGCTCTAAACGCGTATGATTGGCCTGTGAGGAACGAGCGACTCAGACCTGATAGAGGACTCGAGAGATGAACGGTTCAATTCTTTTTCCGGCTCTAAACGCGTATGATTGACCCGTGAGGAACGAATGACTCAGACCCGATAGAGGACTCGAGAGATGAACGGTTCAATTCTTTTTCCGGCTCTAAACGCGTATGATTGGCCCGTGAGGAACGAGTGACTCAGACCCGATAGAGGACTCAAGAGATGAACGGATCAAAACTTTTTCCGGCTCTAAATGCGTATGATTGGCTCGTGATGAACGAAAGACTCAGACCCGATATAGGAATCAAGAGATGAACGAATCAATTCTTTTACCGGCTCTAAACGCATATGATTGGCTTCTACCAATGTGATAAAGACTTGAAATTAACGATACTACCTGCACAAATGTGCACACGCGCGGATGAACGAATCACTCCCTGAGAGGACTCGTAGTTCCCGAGTCATATTGAAGATTCGTTCAAAATGAACGAATCGTTCATGAACGACACATCACTAAAATATATCATGCTTGTTTCAACACTTCAGAGCACTCCTGAACATTATCAATGATAATTGACTTCAATGCCTATAGCCCAAAGCTGTCATGAAATACAGCAGACGTGGAGCGCCATTAGGCTGTTTCTGCACCTTTTTTTGGAACTCGAGAGCCACAATTAAATGACAATAAGGTTTAAGGTGAACAAAATAAATATAGATTTTTCAGTTTAGTGCGAGCTACATCCTAGCATCGATATAGCGCTGTCAGTTTAATGAGGACACTAGAATGAGGAAAAAGAAAGCAAGGGAAGGGTGAGATGTCCTTCGCTGGGTGAAGAGCAGGATAGTGGGTGTTTTGGGAGAGATGTCAAAGGAAACAAGGGCCACATGGCGTTCACGCTGAGCTCGGCTTCACTCAGCAGGCTGCAGCACAGACGCCTTGACAGGAACTCGCATGCAAGGTTAACAAGATGCAAAATTATCAACATACAGAACGGGTCGGGCTGTCTTTCAGCGAGGCATGGGACTGAAACAGAGCACTCCTGGGATTTGAGCACCGCGAGCATTGCAGAAACAGCATTTACACCGCCGTCGCATGCGAGTGTGTGACAGCGTCAGTTGGAGATTGCAATTGCAGTGGGATTTGTGTGAAAATGGAAAGGTTTGCTCACAGCTGAGAGGAGACAAATAGCAGAGGCTCTCTCGCTCACTTATTGTCTTTCGCTTTCAATCATCACAGAAGCTTTTTGTCGCACATGAAGGACAGAGCAAGGAGAGCTGAAGCATCTCTCGCATTTTTATTTGAAAATAAACTGATTTAATGAAGGTCAGGTTAAGATATGCATTATATATTGTATTTACCAGCATGAACTAACAATAAACAAGGCATTTACTGGTGAATTTATTCATCTTTGGTAATGTAAATACAATCACACTCATTGTTAGTTCTCGTTAACTCACATTAACTAACGTTATTACACAGGCCTCTCTGGAAAACTTGATTCTGATTGGTCAGTCAGTTGAATGTTATGAAAAGGATTAAGTTCATCCAGGGGATTGTTATTGCAGATATTTCATGGCTGTATAGAATACTTGATTCTAATTGGTCTGTCTATGCCAGTGTTTCCCAACTGGTGGGTCGCGACCCAACATTTTCAGTGGGTCGCGGAGTGTGTGTTAAAAAAAACAACAAAAGTTAAATTTTTTACTTATTTACCGTACATTTATTTTGAAATGTGTGCGCAACAACCCTAACGTTGTCATGACATGTGAAATTTCATTTAATTATTACAACAAATATGTCAATTGCAAGTACGACCCCGAATATGTAAAGTATGGATATATATATATATATATATATATATATATATATATATATATATATATATATATATATATATAGACGAAAAAAAGACTTAAAGCCCCGGTGTCATATGTAGTGAGGGGCTCTCAGCATGAAACCTTTTTAATTAGAAAAACATTTAGAAACCAGAAAACATATTTTATTAACAGTTTATTATTAACAGAATTTGTCGTTTTTACGTTGTAATATTTCTATAATTTGATCCATTTTGTTTAATGACAGCAATTAAATAGTATTTATTTGTAAGTCTTGGTGAATTTCTTATGATGTATCTGTCACTACTTGTTAACAAATAAATTGTTAACAAATAAATACAAATTAATTATAATTCCTAAAATTGTATTATAGTTCCTAAAAATTTGGGTCGAGGCTTGATGACTATGTAAAAATGTGGGTCTCATGGCCAAACCAGTTGAGACCCCCTGGTCTATGCATTTCAAGGTATTTTTTGTTAGATAAAAAGTACCAGAAGGTGGTTCTCACAGAATAAAGCCTGACAGGATTATTTGCAGTCCCACACAATTGTTTTGCAGCTTGCCACAGAACAAAATTTAGACACATAACATTGATCTGAGCCGTAGTAGCTTATTAATTCATTAATTAAACACAACACTGACAGAAACAAAAACAGCTGAATGGAGATAAAGGAAGTATTCAATAACCTGTGCTTTATTCAGTCATAAGATAGCACCAAACAGTCAAACCGGCTGAATGAAGCATATACTAACCTACGTACAGTATTATTCATTCACAAGAGGGTGTCAGACAGACAAAATCAGTCGAAAACATTGACTTGACAAACAAGCAGATACAGATGAATTTGAATGTAAAAATATGGACGTGAAAAGGTGATTCAAAGTTCCCAGATGAAACTGAGCAATGTATCAGTTGTTATCTCAAATAAAGATAATGTCAACACAGACTCATTGTGAAACGTACCCCTGTGTGCATTCTGGAGAGTGCGAATTATGTAGCCAGAGCCACAGTCCGTCGACAGCTTCTCTTTCTTATCGCGCTACCAGCTGACTGCTTACCTCCATGGGGACGGCTTTTCCACTGTTACCAGTTTGCTCAGTAGCTCACCATGTACAACGGCAAACTTGAGACGCAGAGAACAGTTGATCCCGATGACAAGGTTTGAGTCTGGTGAAGAACAGTTTAAAAAATAGAAAACAAAACAAAAACAAAAATAAAAAGCAGTAAGAAAAAAAAATAAGTAACAGGGTGAAAACAAGGTAAGATCTGTAAACGTGGTAAAAAATCAGGCTGCCGCGAGGGGGTTTTCTTTTTCTGGATTGCTTTTGAAAACACTGTCGGTTGGGTTTAGGGGAGAGGGTGGCTAGGGAGATCGGTCAGTCAATCAGTCAGTCAGACGACAGCAGCCTTTGGTGGATTTATGCGAGAACAGCAAGCGTAAATGCCACTCGTGAGAGAAATCTGAGATCTGAAAGGCGTACACAGCGGCCTCTGGTGGATTCACAAAAACAAAAACTGCAAAAAAAAAAAAAAAAACATAGCTCCTGGGATGTATTTTGTGATCTCCAGAAATGTATATAGGGGTACGTATCAATAATGAGCCTGGGTTTCATGACTTGGAATGTTGTGATTGACCAATCAGAATCAAGAATTCCAGAGAGCCACGTAATAATGCCAGAAAACAACCACTCAAACTAATAAATCCAGGTTCATCCAGCTACTTTGAATAACCTTGACAGTCAGTAAATACATTCCCATCCACATATTCTTGTCTGTCTCATCACTGTTTTTGTGCCATCTCGTGAATATACAGTATACTACACAGGTTAGTGTAGGCTTCATTCAGTCATTTTCATTTCTGTCAGCTTTAATTTTTAATTCAAGATTTCATTGCAGTTTAGAACAATGTTTTGTGTCAAGTTTTCACATTTTGTGCAAGAATCCAGGTGGTTGTTGTTGCAAAATAAAGCCTTTCAGTTTTATATAACATCTTGTGACTGAATAATAAGTAGGTTAGTGTTTGCTCCATTCAGGCCGCTTTTGTTTCTGTCATTTTGCAGAATAAAGGCTTCAGTCTTATAAAACAGCCCTACGCTTCAATACGGAGCCAATACGGCTGCATGTACTTTATCCCATTTGTTATAAGCAGAAGCAGAAGTATAATAAGTGGGATAATGCACATCTAGCCGGTTGTTTTTTTTTTTGCAGAATAAAGCCCTGCAGATAACCACCTACATTATGACTTAGTAAATGTTGATCCATGATTTATAAATTCTGTACAAGTATTGTTTAATCATAGTTCAGGTTAGTAAATGCAGACACTAAAGGAGCCCAAATTGAATGTCTTTTATTTTGTTTTTCCATAACGTTCTGATAAAGCTAATGGCCTCGAGAAACATTTAAAATCTGCACGATCACAATATGCCTTCGGATTTGATTTGTGCGTGCCCCGCTCCATCTGGGTATTAATTCAATATTGAACCAGGAAATATGATTTTCTTCCCCTTTGGTCAGCTTCAAACAGCCATTGTATGAAATAACTCTAATGCTCTCGATCTCATTGTCATTTCCTATCAGCCCGAAGAGCGGAATTGTGTAATTTACATCTCATTGTCCTGAGAAGGGAAAGCGAGGGGAAAGTCACGCTTTTCAATTTGAAAGTGAGCATTTTTTTTTCTTCGTAAATTAAAGAAAGGCGGCAATACCGATGGCTTCAGCCCTTCAGGTTCCTGACAATCACCGAATCGGGAAAATTGCTCAGCCTCCCAAGAGCACCATGTACTCTCTAAAACAGCCAGAGACGTCATTATCCCACTCCTTTTCCCATCTGTAGGTCGGCTGGATATATCATACCTCAAAGAGCGAGAAAAAGGGGAAAAAAATAACTGCAAATTGGCTTGAGTGGATGTGTGAAAGCAGTGCATTATGGAGGAGCTTTCTTGTTGTGTAATGAGCTAATTTATGCAAAATCATGCATACTGAAAATGATTCAGGGTGAATAATAATGAGGCTTTTGCAGATTATGATTGTGTGGGATCTGTGGATGATCTTAAATGGAAAATAATAATAATAACAACCCCTCTCCTTCTTTCGCTATAGTGGGATTTCAAAGCTGGCAATGGCACAAAGGGGAGAAAATAACAAACTTAAATCCCAGTTCAAGTAGGAGAAAATTGGAAAGGGGCAAATTAGCATCTTATATAACATTATCAATTCCCACTAAGAGCACTTTATGAGGACACATACCCATCATCGCTGGAGCTCAAGATTTCTTGGTTTAGGTTCAATAGTCTCCTAGCAACCGCTGT
Organism: Danio rerio; assembly: GCF_052040795.2. Classification (NCBI taxonomy): domain Eukaryota; kingdom Metazoa; phylum Chordata; class Actinopteri; order Cypriniformes; family Danionidae; genus Danio; species Danio rerio. Next base: position 72,063,802 of record NC_141025.1, read on the forward strand.
AATTATGGGGGGAAAAATAAAATAAAGTTGAGCAAAACAACATCTATGCGGCCTAGTTTGGGGCACTGTAATAAACCTTTTGTTGTTGTTGTTTTGTGTGGCCATTTCATTCAATTTCACAGACGTTTCCGTCATTTTTACTTGATTTGAACTTAATTAAACAAAATTAGACTTAAAATAGTCCAATTCAGAGCACAGTTAGCATCACTGCAACTTGCACTTCCATTTTAATAATAGATTTCTGTTCAGTTTTCTAATAATAGGAGTTTATTATGGCGATTAAACATGCAAGTGTTTTGAGACCATGATAATATATGACAAATACATAAAATTAACACGGCGGCACGGTGGCTCAGTGGTTAGCACAGCAAGAAGGTCGCTGGGAAATGCGCACAGATGGCATTTCTGTGTGGAGTTTGCATGTTCTCCCCATGTTCGTGTGGGTTTTCCTCCAGGGGTGCTCCGGTTTCCCCCACAGCCCAAAGACATGCGGTATAGGTGAGTTGGATTAATTAAATTGGCCATAGTGTATGAGTGTGTATGGGTGTTTCCTAGTATTGTGTTGCAGCTGGAGGGGTATCTGCTGTGTAAAACATATGCTGGATGAGTTGGCGGTTCATTCCGCTGTAGCGACCCCTGATGAATAAAGGGACTAAACCTATAAGAAACATGAATGATTACATAAATACATAAAATTAGCATGGTGGCTCAGTGGTTAGCACTGTTGCCTCACAGCAAGACGTTCGCTGGTTCGAGTTCCGGCTGGACCGGATGGCTATTCTGTGTGGAGTTTGGATGTTCTCCCCATGTTCACGTGGATTTTCCTTCAGGGGTTCTCCGGTTTCCCCCACAGTCCAAAGACATGAGCTATAGGTGAATTGAATTAAGTGAATTGGCCATAGTGTATGAGTGTGTATGGGTGTTTCCTAGTATTGTGTTGCAGCTGGAGGGGTATCTGCTGTGTAAAACATATGCTGGATGAGTTGGCGGTTCATTCCGCGGTAGCGACCCCTGATGAATAAAGGGACTAAACCTATAAGGAAAATGAATGATTACATAAATACATAAAATTAGCATGGTGGCTCAGTGGTTAGCACTGTTGCCTCACAGCAAGACGTTCGCTGGTTCGAGTTCCGGCTGGACCGGATGGCTATTCTGTGTGGAGTTTGGATGTTCTCCCCATATTCACGTGGATTTTCCTTTAGGGGTTCTCCGGTTTCCCCCACAGTCCAAAGACATGAGCTATAGGTGAATTGGATTAAGTGAATTGGCCATGGTGTATGAGTGTGTACCAGAGATAAGGGACTCAAGTCACACGACTTGACTCGAGTCAGACTTAAGTCACAAAATTTAGCACTTGAGACTTACTTGACAAATATCCAAAAAAGACTCGACTTGACTTGGCTGTCATGACTCGAGACTTGATTTGGACTTGAGGTAAATGACTCGAAAAAAACTTGTTTTTGTTAAATACACAGCCGTTTATTATATATTATGCGCAAGTCACGCATGCGCAGTATTAACGGGATCTGGACTGGATCATTTGGTTCAGAAGAACCGCTTTAATTGATTAATTGGAACGATTCATTTGAACGATTCATTTGCTATTCGGCCATCAGAAGCGGTGATGAGAATGGAAGGCGCTCCGCCAAAGTAGCCTAATTTATGGGTTTAAAGATTACAAACAAGACGAATAATCAAAGTTCATACTACTTAGTCTGACTTAGTGCTTGCCACACTTAAGCTTGAGTCTAAGTATATTTAGTGACACATTTGTACACAGAACCGCCGCTCCCTATACGCAGAGTACGCAGTCCGGGCCTCAACTCTGGAGGGGGGCACCATCTCGGCTGCTCAAAAAAAGTATTGATATTTATTTATTAATAACGACATAAACTGAGAGTAAATAACATATATATTGATAATAAGTTGTTAAATACATTTAAAAAATCATTTTATGACGGATGCATAAACAAACATGTGACGTAATTTTTTCGTGCACGCGGTGGCGAGGCCCGGTCCATTTATCTTTGCGGCTGCCAGCGTGTATGGGTGTTTCACAGTACTGGGTCGCAGCTGGAAGGGTATGAGGGTATTCACTCGGTAAAGCATATGCTGGAATAGTTGGCGGTTCATTTCGCTGTGGTGATCCCTGATAATTGAGGGGCTAAGCCAAAAAAAATGAATGAAAATTAACACATAAATACAAAAACTATTTATGTACAAATAGATAGATAGATAGATAGATAGATAGATAGATAGATAGATAGATAGATAGATAGATAGATAGATAGATAGATAGATAGAATATTAATTTATGTCTAATACAAACTTTGATTGGTTTTAAAGCCTTATTTTCATTACTCATTATCTAAACAAAATCGCTGGTTTCTAAGCCAAATGCAAATATTATCATCATTTCCATTTATTGATTAAGTCATACTATAATCAAAACTTCCACAATTAATAGTCGCCGATCAAAAGCTGCACCACAGAGAAATAAAAGGCAAAATACCCTCTACATTTTAGTAACCATCACCGTCTAGTTTACTCAAAACATTGCAAATTAATCAAACATGTATTCACAATTGCTTCTACAAAGGACATATTTTAATTACCACTGTTCAACAGAAGCTGATTAGGTGTGTGATTTTGTTTGAAATAAAAAATGAGCCACTCACGGTTTCAGTATAGGCTAATGAAAAACGACAGTGCTGTTAGCGCTTTGTCCTGTTCAATTAGGACCAGCGTTTCAGTACAAGAGTGTATAGACAGCGCCCTCTAACGCCACACTAATAGAATACAAAGCAAACGTCTATGACTGTTTGCAGATTTAACATTTAATCCAATATAATATCTTTTCATGCCACTGTAACTTATTTTAGGCACTAGCATAGTTTACATTAAGTAGTATAGGCTACTATTCATTACATATCAGTGCTTATTATTTAGGTTACTCATTTAGTATCCTACACGTCATTACATATTAAATAGTGGGCTACTTCTTAGTTCCTAAACTAGAAGTTAATACTTATTAGATACCTATTCATTAGAACTTGTTCATTGAAGACTGCACTGTAAAACCCAAAAAGTTAAGCTAACTCAAACCATTTGAGGAAACCGATTGTAACAAACCATTTAAGTTGAAAAACTAGTCTTAATGAGTACTGTGAACTTAATCCATTTGAATTAACGAAGCAATTTGAGCACAGTAAACCCCAATAAATGAAGAGAACTCAAACCAACTAAGTACTGTAAATCCCAATAAGTTAAGGCAACTCAAATTGCTTGAGGAAACCGATTGATACAACCCATTTGAGTAAAAAAAATAATCTATATGAGCACTGTGAACTTACTTTACTGTAAATAACTCATTACCTTCATCGCTGAGTTCAAAACTCTTTTCACGTGAGTAAATTTAACTTTCAGTATTTTGAGTTACACTCATGACTCAACAGTATGTTAGATAAGCTAGTTAATTCGAACTAGCTAATAACTTTTTCGGTTATTGCAGTAAGTAATACATTTCAAATGTTTAACATTGACTTTTAATGGTATTGTCAATAAGATATTAACTATTGCGTTTTGTCTTAACTGTAAATATTTGTTCAGTAACTAGTAGGTAACAGTTTTCATTCCTTAGATCAGAGAAGCCAAAACTAGGGGTCGCGGGCCAAAGTTTGCCCATGGTAACCTTTGATTTTGCCCGCCATGCTATCTGAGAAGAGAGGAACAATTTTGGGGAGCGCTGAGGTTAATGCCTTTAATACACATTGTCATTTCTAATTTATTTTGTTTGTTCAGGACTTCATTGTCAAACTACAAAAAACATAAAATAATGTTTGAATTATGTTGTAAATCACAGGTGTGTTAGTTCCAACCCTGCTTCAACTCACTTACCTGTAGGTTTCAAACAAGCCTGAAGGAATCCATTTTTTTTTACTAAACATACTGTTCAACAGATAAACCACTGTTCAGAAGTTCTCAGTGAGCAAATCAAGGCAAAGGCAGGTCCAGCTTGGCATTTTGTTAATAATTATTTCTTTATTATTTTTTCTTAGTTTCATTATAAAATGTAATATAACATTTTATATATCCCCATATATATATGGGATTCCAGGAGTTTACCGGGAGACAGAACGATACAGGAGATGGGCGGGAGATGGGTCTGAAATACGGGAGACTGCCGGGAAAAACTGGAGTGTGGGCAGGTATGGTTTATTAACCTTACCGTACGTTAACACCAAAAGCGGCGAGAGTGTCCAAGGTCGCTCTGGCCACCCTGGCCACAACGCTGTCTGCATTCAGCTCCGGCGGCGAGAGCGTCAAAACTTGCTACATTGATCTCGTATTTAAAGGAGCCGTTGCAGCATGTCAGTTACTTCCTGCATAAAACATGTTTCTAGCGTAAAAATGTTGCGCACATCAAATTCATTTAACAATGGAAGATCAAGTTGCGTGTGGTGTGGCTTTGCTCTGTTTATCCAATTTGTGTCCATATGTCTAAAATATCCTAAAGCAGCAGTACTGTTTTGTACTGTCACGTCGCGTGAGTTTCCCGCTTTTTTAAGATAAATTTGTATAACATCAATGAACATCAGTAACTCGCCAGTAACTTATTTAATGCATGTTCCTGTAAGAAAACATTGGACATAATTGGAAATCCGGTGACCGCAATCATCAAAACCTTGGGAACAACTGTGATCGGAACCAAAGTTCACAGGTCAGTGTTCTCTGAACTCCGACAAAGAGCTTAGAATGACTAAGAGGCGACACTCAATAGAACGTGCAAGAGCAGCACATAGCAACAGCACTGGATTCCGCCAGTTTGGAGTAAATGTGATCGGCTGTCCATTGGATCTCATTAATGTCGCGATGGCAAGCAGCTGCTTTGTTTTTTATTTATTTATTTAATTAGCGCATTAAAGCTGAGATACAACCTGGAAGATGACAATACAACACTTATTATCACAATCATCAACACTTTTAATGGTTTATTTTACAGACTTATAATATGCTGTTGTTCTATTGGAGTTTTCATTCCAAAATGGCCGCCGCGCCCTCTAGTGGCTGTTTGCCAAATTACACTAGAGGGTCGCCTCTTGGTCATTCAAAGCTCTTTGACTCCGATCAAGCGGTGGACGTCTTCATTCTGATTGCTTGCCGCCGAACCGCGTCATAGCTCATTACCATAGAGGTGACATGATTTCAACTCTCCTCGATGCCCACGCCGGACAAGACACGCCGCGCTGCTCCTCGCCGCTTATCGCAGCTGGCTCTCATTGAAAATGAATGACTTCCGGCTACTTTGACGCTCTCGCCGCTTTCGGTGTGAACGTACGGTTACTCTTCACGTGCAAGAGCGGCCGCAGCCATTGCAATCTTTTTGGCTCGGAACTTCCGGTCTCATTCACGTCTATGGATTTTTAGACATTAAAAACGTCTCGTTCTGCTGCTTCATGTTGCAATCAGTTTTCCTTAATGTGTTATTCTACTTTTTATGTACAGCCATGAACACACTTGTTTGCAGAGCAAGTAGTTTGGTAATTTTCTGCCATTTCTCCCGTAGGCAAACTGAATCGGAAGTTTTTAAAACAGTTGCAAAAACGAGCGCACTTCTGCATGGCGCACATTACAAAATAAGAGTCCTAAAAAGTTATACTCACACCATAGGAAATACTTATCAAAAGCAGGCCTATTTTGAAAAAGTGCAGCATGTACATTATATACATAATTTCTCACAAATTTCACTCCAGCGATTCTCCATCACTGCCCTGAGAGTGAAACTGACAGCTTTCATTCGTATCGGTCGTCCTTTCCTCAAAACAGTCAAACTCAGTTGCTTCTCTCCAGGACATTTCCTCCTCCAGGTCCTCGGCGTCAGCATGACTGAGAGCTAAACTGAGGATTTCTTTCTTCTCCTTGTAGAAGCGGAGCTCCCTGCCGGTTCTCCGTGCCTCCCCGAGCTCCTTCACAGCCAGCTGCAGCTCCTGGGACAGCAGGCCGGGTGACTGAAGCTCTTTCTGTAACCAGTCCAGTGCCATGTGGCTGCGCGTGCGCTCGTCCAGACGCTGCTGAGAGTAGTACTGGATCACTTCCTGGGAAACGCCGTTACAACATGTGTGAGAGTTCTTTCAATGAAGCAGGAGGCTTGATTCAACCAATAAGTTATGTTTTTTTTTTTTTTTTTTACATTTTCTAAATTAGGAAAATCAAAACAAACACTTGGCCACAGAAAAGAAGTAAACAATAGTTAACCCTTCTGTGCTGTTGGGGATGCTTTCATCCACTCTGGGGTGATTTTGAGGCTTAATTTGTCTAGAGCTTTCTAAAACAGAATGATTGTTGGTTGCAAATCTTATTTTGATACATGTTTAGATGAAAATACATGTTTTGCCCCATTGACTTCCATTATAATAACATATTTTGATTGCAAAGCCCTCCCACCATAGCTCAGCTCACACCTCAGCTCTCAAAACATAGTAAACATAGTCATTGTATTAATAAGTGTAACGCACATGTAGTGGAGGCCAGCTAGTAAGTGTTGCGCAGGTACACCTCACTCCTCTGACCTATAAAGGTGCTTTAGCAGCAGACTCTAGAGGCCTTTAGCCTCCTTGTTACGGCAACTGACCCCCATGCGGAAGGACGCCTGTTCGATCCCAGCTCAGAGCGGGTTGGGTGTTGTAGGACTGGTGGTGGCTACAGTGGTGCCGTGACCCGGATGGGAGTAAGGTTTGGGGGGCGTGAGTGTAACGGAGACCAGCTAGTAAGTGGTGTGCAGGCAAAGCCTCCTTGATAGAGCCACCGACTCCCATGCTTAAAGGGTCACGAAACACCAAAACACATTTTTTGAGCTGTTGACAGTCATATATGTGTCCCACACTGCTAAAAACACTATTAGGACACCTATATTTCACTAAAAAGTGTAAATTGGTTGTTTTTGCGTTATTTCAAGCAAATTCATACTTCCGGTTTGAAACGAATTTTTGAAGCTGCGTCACGGTCATGACATAATAGCCTGTATTCCAGCGTGCAGACTGGACGTCTGTGCCAGAGTGTGTCTCATTACGTCTTACAGTGTGATGCATTAATGCATGAGTAAGGCTTGGTTCAAACCAATCAGCGCACTCTATTGTGCAACTTCATTAATATTCATTACTGTGTTTACACGACAGAGACGCCACGTTGTGTTGGCTAAACAAGCTTGAAGTGTTGCTTTTATAGTTTGCTGCAGTTAAGTTTTGTTTTCATTTTCTCTCTGTGAGAGCTCAGACTCACATGTGGATTACAGTGTACGCGACGCTCGACAACAATAACTTGCGTGTCCAAGGAGGATTATTGTTTACCTGAGAGCTGTTCTCATCTGCAAACGCTGAGATCCGGATTCGCTTGTAGTCTTCTCTTCATAAAGACGCAGCACTAGTTGCTGGTGATTGTCCTGTCTCTACAGATTCGGTAAGTGAGCGACCAGTGCTCTTTGTTTATTCAGTTTGTTCGTATCGAACTAAATTAATCATTGCACCGAGTGTGAACATGTTAGCACCACAACCAAACTTTAACCTCGTGTAGGGTTTTCACCGCATTTTGTGACCGGAATAACACATGCGGCTTTCTGACAGTACCTCCCGTGTGCATCTAAGTTTCCGGGAAATGCAGAGGGTTTTTTTCTCTCATTCGCCGTGCGGTATCAAACATTGCATGAAAAATACACGCTTAGAGCAGTTCCTCGAATCAAATATTTAGTTTGTCGCGAGGGACATGAATGAATTCCCTGAATGAAAGAGCCAAACTGCAGTTAAAGTCCACCATTTAATAATTTTTACTCCCACTTTTCTTCCTCCGACACTCCCCCCTAAACAGAGCTGGACACGCCCACTTTTCTGACTTTTTCCAAAGTAGAGGTGTGAAAACACCCTGCTGAAACGAGGGGGTTTCATGGCCCTTTAAGGTCGTCGGTTCGATACCAGGTCGGAGCGGGTTGGGTGGCGTAGGACCAGCAGGGTTACACACACACACACACACACACTTTAATTTGCTGTTTTATTCCATAAAACTAAAAGCCAGAATTTTGCACAGGCCTATCTAAAGGCTTAATGCTGCCACCTGATGATCAACAGTAAATTGTACAATTTTTACCTCTTCCCAACAGGGAAAACCACCAACTATCAAGAATGCATGATTATATGCTGTCATGGCTTTGCAATCAAACCATTTGATTAAAATGGAAGTCAATGGGGCAAAAACAGTCATAATGCAAGGGTAGTCAATTTGAACAATACACAAGGGTTAAATGAAACAAAGTGAAGTTTATTTATAAAGTAATTTCGAGGAGCACATGATTATGATTGAACACGGCTGGCCCTGCATTAACTAACGTTTAATTCAGATCAGAATGGACAGCCTAAGTAGCAACCTGCACACTAAAAGCACTCAGAACTGCTTCTTACCTGACGACTGCATCTCATGTCCCGAAAAGGCTTCAGAGTACCGTTCCAGTGCAGCAGTTGAAACACTGTCATTATTTCCTTTAAAAATAAATCATATTATAATTAATATCGGGATTTGAAAGCCTAAAAAGTTTGTGTTGATATAAATTAACACAAACTTTAATAAAATAAATAACGTTAATAAATGCATTAATAAAATACAATTTAATGTGTAATTTAATAAATATTATAAATAATATCTGTATAATTACTCTATTTATATTACTATGATGGTTGGGGTAGGGGTAGACGTTAATAAAATACAATTTATTGGGTAATTTAATAAATAATATGAATAATATCTCTATGATTACACTTTAAAATACTGTGATGGTTGGGTTTTGGGTTAATGTAGGAATAGACGTTAATAAAATACAATTTAATGCATAATTAAATAAATATTATAAATAATATCTATATAATTACTCTTTTTACATTACAGTGATTGTTGGGTTTGGGTTTATGTAGAAGTAGATGTTAATAAAATACAATTTAATAAGTAATATAATAAATAATATCTCTATAATTACACTTTTTACATTACTGTGATGGTTGGCGTTGAAGTAGACTTTAATAAAATGCAATTTAAAGATTAATTTAATAAATAATATGAATAATATCTCTATAATTACACTTTACATTACTGTGATGGTTGGGTTTTGGGTTAATGTAGGAATAGACATTAATAAAATACAATTTAATGCGTAATTAAATAAATATTATAAATAATATCTGTATAATTACTCTTTTTAGATAACTGTGATGGTTGGGTTTTGGGTTAATGTAGGAGTAGATGTTAATAAAATACAATTTAATGGGTAATTTAATAATAATATTAATAATATCTGTATAATTACACTTTACATTACTGTGATGGTTGGGTTTTGGTTTAATGTAGGAGTAGATGTTAATAAAATACAATTTAATGACTTATTTAATATGAATAATATCTCTATAATTACACTTTACATTACTGTGATGGTTGGGTTTTGGGTTAATGTAGGAATAGACGTTAATAAAATACAATTTAATGCGTAAGTAAATAAATATTATAAATAATATCTGTATAATTACTCTTTACATTACTGAAATGGTTGGGGTAAGAGTAGACGTTAATAAAATACAATTTAATGCGTAATTAAATAAATATTATAAATAATATCTATATAATTACTCTTTTTAGATAACTGTGATGGTTGGGTTTTGGGTTAATGTAGGAGTAGACGTTAATAAAATACAATTTAATAAGTAATATAATAAATAATATCTCTATAATTACACTTTTTACATTACTGTGATGGTTGGGGTTGTAGTAGACTTTAATAAAATGCAATTTAAAGATTAATTTAATAAATAATATAAATAATATCTGTATAATTACACTTTACATCACTGTGATGGTGGGGTTTGGGTTAATGTAGGAGTAGATGTTAATAAAATACAATTTAATGACTTATCTAATAAATAATATGAATAATATCTCTATGATTACACTTTTTACATTACTGTGATGAATGAAACTTATTAAATTCATAATTTAATAAATATTATGAATAACATCTCTATAATTACTCTTTTTACCCTACTGTGATGGTTGGGGTAGGAGTAGATGTTAATAACATGCAACTTAATGGGTAATTTAATTATTAATATGAATAATATCTGTATAATTTCTCCTTTTACATTACTGAGATGGTTGGGTTTAGGGTTGGGGTTGGAGTAGTTGTTAAAAAAATTCATTTATCAGGTAATTTAATAAACTATATAAACAATTCTCATTAAATTCTGGCCACAGCTGCATCCCTTCTAGCAGCAACCATGTAAACACAGGAAAATGAGAGTCATTGAAAACAATGATGTCATGAGTATACATAGTGTGTGTTTAAGAAGGTCAAGCAGCTTCCAGTTACATCAAAACTAAACCAGTCTAAAGCAGCTGGACTGGTTCCATCAGGGTTACATTATTCTTCCCCTAACCTGAAATTCCAGCATGGTTTTCCCAGTGTTGAGCTCCAGCATGAGGCAGTACGCTCCTATGCTGGTACTGGGGTCAGACGCGTCTGCGATGTTACCCTGTGAACAGAGAGACACAATGACTTACAGACGCGTCATCACTCAACCCCGGTGGACACAAAATACAGAGGGAGGTCTGGCTTTCATTACACACCCCTTTGCTTTGTTATTCAGTCAGAGCAACTTGTCTTTATTGTTGGAGGAGAAAAGGCCAAGACTGCGGAGGATAAATGACATGAGGGTGAAGGGAGACCACACACACACACACACACACACACACAGTCCAATAGAATGTGAAAATCCTGGCAGCAACATTCAGATTTAGGGTGAGGGAGGGCGACACGACTTCTTTCTTTACAAGGTTTTTTGATTTTGGATCAAAGCCAATTTATCATTGGAATTGTTTCTTGGCTCTTCATTATATGGAAAGAGGTGGAGCATTTGGGAACCCATGCAAGGACAAGGATCTATAACTACTGTGGGTGGCCCTCTGTATTTCCAAGCTACACCCTTTCTATAGACAGAGAAGAGGTAGAGCTGTTAATACAGTACAAATGGGCCTACACTTGATATTGTTAACCCTTCAGCATTATAGACTGGTGGTAAACACACACCTGAGTTATGTTCACCTGCTATGAATTTACCCACAGTTTAAAAAAAACACAAAGGGCCCTATCATACACCTAGCGCAATAAGGCGCAAGACATGTTTGGCGCGATTTGTTGCTATTTTCAGACCAGCGCAACCCCAAATTTCCCATTTTGTGCCATGTTGTTTAAATAGCAAATCCATTTGCACCACTTTGTGGACTCATGGGTGTGCCGGTCTATAAAGGAGGTGTGTTACAGCGCATTGTTGGCGCGTTCACGGCCGGAGCAAGCTGAACTGCTGCTCTAGGCAGAGGACGATCACACTGCCCTCAACCCCAATGTGAAAATGAAAGTGACCGGTTATGAAAATGAAGTGAGGTGTTGCGGACCTCTATTCTGCCGCCCTATGCGCGGATATAACTGACAATGCGTGGTTGCTGAGGGAGGGAGGTAGGTGTCGCGGACACCGCGCTCTCTATTCTGCCGCCCTATGCGCGGATATAACTGAGGACACGCGAGTGCTGATGGAGGTGTCGCTGACGCCGCCCTCTCTATTCTTGCGTCTATGCGCGAATATATCTGAGGACGTGGGTGGTGAGGGAGGTGCCGTGGACATAACTGAGGACGCAGGTGGTAAGGGAGGTATCGCGGATGCCGCCCTCTCTATACTGCCGCCCTAGGCGGCCGCCTAGGTCGCCTCTATGGACGCGCCGGCCCTGGGCGCGTTGCTATTTTGACGAACTACGATAGACTGTGCAATAGACTAGCTGAAAGCAGGTCTAAAGTCCAGCTCAGAGTGCGCAGCTTAGTTGTGCGCATTAAACGCATACACATCTCTTAATACACACAGGATGTACAGCAATAAATATAAAAAAGAATTAAAGGATTAAAATATTACAGAAATTATTATTTTCTACATAAATATAAAAACCACTGACTTCATGCCTCATCTCGGGAGACTTTTTTCAGTTTATTCGTGACAATTTGCATGTGTATAATGTTATTATTAGTAATAGTATTATTTATTTTATGCATTTTTATATTTGTTTTATTAAAAACAAATTTATATTTGTCAACCTATCAAATTTTGGAGATGTATGCAGGCCCGGACTGGCTCTTCGGGAGGACCGAGAGAATTCCTAGTGGGCCGGTCTGTTTTTTGGCCGCAAGGGTTGGTGTCCCTAGCTGCTTGCACTCTCAGTAGTCGCACTTTTTTCATTTATTTATTTATTTGACCATAGCTTCACTCTTTTTATTCATTATTTTGCCACAGCTCCGCTCTTTTTATTTATTTTCTAGCAGCCCCATGAGCAGAGTGCAGCCTGCAGGTTAATGATGATGTAACTATCATTCGACCCCAAACAGCAACAAAAAAAAACTTTTCCTTTCATATAAGCCACTTCTGATACCAAGTGATCAACTAGAAGTCAAATTATCATGTGTTGCTCCTAAAACTTAAATAGGCGACAAGACTTTTGTCAGGTAGTGTATATCTTCCTTTGTGTTCAACAAAGGAAAGAAATTCATAAAAGTTTAGAATCTCTAGTGTGAGTAAATGTTGAGGAACTTTCATTTTTATGTGAACCACCCCTGTAGCTGACGCTGATTGGTCAGCTTGTAATTTTGTTTATTGTTTTGTATTTCATTATTTGAATGTGTATTCGTTTATGTTACTAATTTCTTTGTTTCTGGTTGGCTTGAGCGTGAAGTCACATGATTCTCATTGATTGATTTAACCTGCGAGAGTTTGTATGCCAGAGGATAGTGAGATCTCAATGCAAGCACCTGTTAAGTGCGTTTGCTTATTCTACAGCTGGTTATCAGGCCAACACGGTAAACTGAAATAGTTTTATATATTATTTGTTTATTTTGATGTCCTTTTGATTGTGTTTTGTAAAACATTTGGTTTGTTTATTTGTTTATCTTTTAGTTTTCACGGTGTTCAATAAAGAAAATCCATATGGACAGCAGTATTTGGAAGCGTGGACTGTTTTAATAACCGGCGAGTAGTTATAACCCCTTTAATAACACATTCACCAAATAAAAAGTGCTATAACATCTTGTACATCAGTTGTTAGTTAACATCTTGTAACGTCAGTTGTTAGCAATGAAACTCACGCTGGTAGTGCTGACGGCCTCTTTGACGCTGTGTGAAATGAACTCAGGAGTGATCCGGCGGCAGGGCAGCTCATTAAACGTGGAGTTCATCAGAGCGACACGAGCTGCGTCACGTCTGGCCTCGGCTTTACTGTAACAGTGCTGTCAGACACAGAGAGGCTTTCAATTCATCATCATCAAGAAATGCTGAAATATGAGCATCTCTACTGATTGAGCATTCTTCAGGGTGTTGTCTTTATTCCAGATTACACAAACACTCTGATTGTGCTTCAAAGGAAACGTTCCCTACAAAATGATGTGGTTAAAAGAAGCTTATCAGTGCACAATGACATAACTTTCAGCCTGTTTCAGACTGGATGACTTCAGAAAAAGTTCTTGATACCTTTATTGCTTTACTTTGTGTTGTTTATTTGTCAACTAATTTCGAGAGGATCACGTGTTTATGATCAACACGGCTGGCACCTCATTAGCTCTGTAATCTGCTCTATTAGATGATTACGGAAGCATTATAAATAACCAGAGTTTTTCACTCCACTTATTTTCATGTTGAACCCTAGTAGCAAAGAATTCTGGCCCAGATTTGGCAAAAAGCTGGCACAGCAGGCATTCATCCGGCACTGGCATACAGCATGTGGGCCAAACATGGCCCGGGTTTGGCAGAGGTGGCACCGTTTTTAAGGCGGCACACAAGATTTGGGCCAGATGTAAAACGTAGTGTTTGACCCAGATTTAAAAATTTGATAAGTGGGCCATGTGAGTTTGGCCAGTCTTGACCCACATTTAAAATACACTAAAATCATTTTTGAGTAAAGAAAAAAAATTCTACCAATCAGGTCACTTTGAGAAAAAGCGTGCCCATAGTGTGCCTAAAGCGCATCACTCCATGCGTTTATCAATTTCATTGCAATCGTGACACACCAACCTATCTGGCCCAGTTCAGGCCCAGTTATGAGTTATTAACTTGGCTGAGACTTGGCCCAGATATGGTCTGTGTTTGGCCCTTGTCTGGAAGCCAGATTTGGTCCAGTCATGTACCGTAATTCACTGCGGCATGTGGGCCAAGCAAAACCTGATTGTGTGGGCCAGAGCTGGGCCAGAGAAATTTTGCTATGTGGGAAGTTTCCCCCCTTCCCCCCTACTCTCCACCTTTTTCTGATAGGGTGACACGGTGGCCCAGTGGCTAGCACTGTTGCCTCACAGCAAGAACACAGCCGGTCCAACCACCTATTGGGCCGGTCAGTGTTTCTGTGCAGAGTTTCAGCTCTCACCGTGTGGTCATGGGTTTCCTCCCGCTGTCCAAAAACATACAACATAGCCAAAACCAAATTATCAACCAAGTTTACACTTTTCAAACGACAGCAGGGGAGTTCTTGAGACCTACCTGAGCTCGAACTCCCCTCTCGCCCTTCTTACTGGAGGGAGCCCCGAGATCGAGGGTATTACGATTTACAAATTTATTACAACCACTTAACTTAAAATATTTTAGTAAATTCAAGGAATCATCTTTGAATAATTTATTTCAGTGTGGTTTTAGCTAAACACCTACTTCAATGTAAGAAAAAGTCTGAAAAGCTACCTTCTGAAAAATTTAAAAGAGTGTGTAAATGTATCTCATATAATATGACAAATAAAAGTATAACGGCACTTTTAATTCAGTTCACTTACCTTGAAATTGCCGAAGCAGCTGCCACCTGGTAATGTGACGTAGCATATGAATGGAGGACTGGGTGAAGGAATGGACTCATACACTACCAGATTCTCTATCTCCATCATCACGCCTGCTGCTTGTTTCTGCTCCCAGAACTTGTGAAGCATTCCCACGACATTCACTAGAAGCAAGAAAAGATCATTTTAAAGGGCTAGTTCACTGAAAATGCTGCATCATTTACTAACCCTTGTTCCAAACCTGTTTGAATGCTGGAAACCTGTAACCACTAGTATTTATTTTCCCTACTATGGAAGCCAATGGTTACAGGTTTTTAGCTTCTTTAGTCTTCAACAGAGTAAAGAAACTCATAAAGGTTTGGAACCACTTTAGGCTGAGAAAAAAATAAGTAAATATTGTGGGTGAACTATGCTTTAAATACATACTCGTCAGCCACTTTATTTGGTCAACCTTGCTAATATCCTGTTTGCCTTTAATATAGCTTTAATTTATTGAGGAAAGGATTCAACAAGGTGCTAAAAACTATTTTCAGAGATTTTGGTTTATATTGACATCACATAGCTGCTGCTGATTTGCGCATACATGAAAAGAATCTCCTGTTTATATATATTAATTCTTTTGGATTGAGATCTGGTGACTGTGGAGGACATTTTTGGTTAGTGAAGTCTCTGACATTCAAGGCTGAATGGATCCATGCTTTCACATTTCTTACTCTTGCTTTTAAGTCATGATAAATACTTTTTTTTTTTTTTTTTTTTTTTTTGCCCGTTGCACATGCAGTAGTTAACTGTTGTTGTGTTTATGTGCACTTTAAAAGTACATAAACTAATGAAATTAAATGAAATGAATGAATATTGTTTATGACATATTCTGACCCTATTGGCCAAATGTCTCAGCAGAAATCAATACTTCATTATCATTTTAGGTCAATATTATACATGTTGTTATCTAAAGAAGACCCATTGTCTGGCAAAGTAAAATAATTTAATATACTGTATATTTAAGTAAATAGCAAACCAAAGCAATAAAACAATACAAAATTAAAACATTTCCCAAAATATGTCTAAAAATAGGATTTGACACAAAAAAAAAATAGTTCCATTGCTGAAACACAGAGAAAGTTGTGGCCAAATTAAGACTTAACAGTGCCTCCTAGTGGATGAAAAGGTCCCGAACATAACACAAGGGGTAATACTGATACGGAATTACTTCAATTCAGGCAATCTTTTTACAGTCTCCCCGTTCAAACTTTCGTCAAATATAAAAGAAAAAAATCATAAATAAAAATACAGGCCTTAAATGACAGGGTAAGAAAATTATAGGTTTTCATTTTCAAAGAAACACGCTGTAAAAATGCTGGCTTCCGTTCCATATTCAATTCCTTGTTGTTGTCTTAACACAAATCTAAACATTAAGTTGAATTAACTGTTTTTACAAAACTTATTTATTTTAAATAAGTTGTTTGAACAAGAAGCAAAATTAATTTTTGAGTGCAATTTTTAAACCTTTTTCAATGCTTTGTGATGACTTTTGTATAATGTGTATTTTAATAATATCTTTTGTGTTAATATTGAGTTTTTACCTCACAGATCGCTAATAAGCTAAGAGTTGCCTCTGTTTATAACAAGTCCGAGTAGTCACATAAGAGGTTTTTGACTGCCGTGTTTATTGAAATTGTGCTTGTTCATCAAACAAACCCAGTTCTGACCGTGTTACTGCCAAACTCTTGAAATGAAAGGTACCGTTTTACATTAATCAATGGCTCTGTTACACAGATCTAAGTCAGCTGACATGTTACTCATAATCACGCAAATTCAAGTGAATGTTATAGTGGATATGCTTCATTATTCTGCATTTTTACACTGAAATAAAATACTTCCCGGCTTCATTTATGGTCAAAAACACAATCTGGACAAAAAAATGTTCATTGGCTAGACAAAGTAAAATTCAAGCATGAAGAAAATATTAGATCTTTTAAAGAGGCTAAATATATTCAGAAATAATTTGTCATGGATTGCAAAACACTGTTTCCTAATTTCTTGTTTTTTCCCCTCTGAATATATTTTTAAAGGATTTGTAGAAAGAAGTCAAACTGTTAACCCAAAATAAACTTTAAATAGTTTTTATGTTACTAAAATTATAATTTTCCTGCACATCTCAATATACATAATCAGTATTTAGGTTTTGGGAATTGGGGTAGAGTAAAATTTTAGGCTTTGATCCAAATTGTGCCATTTTAATTCATCCTAAAACTTGGCATTATCTTATGATACATGAAAACTCTAATGGCGGACGACTGCTTCTCACTCAGGGCTGTTTATGCTAATGAGGGAAAGATGGTCACTAATGGGTGGGGTTTTCCCCCTCTGATGACATGTAAAAATGGAGAATGTCAATCAAAGTGTTTCTGCAGACAGTTTTTATCAAGTTTGGTTATAAAAAAAATAATTAATACATTTTTACCATTAGAAGCTGGTTATATTCACACACTGTTGCCACACCACTCTGTTAAAACCCCTTATAATAGTGTTTTTTTCCAAAATAGGTCCCCTTTAAAGGACATAATAGCTATCTTAAAAATGATGTAGACATTTGTTCCATTAGATAAAATGAATAAAAATTTGCAACGATAAGAGAAGCTGCGTGAATCTTTTCTTCATTTAAGAAAAGATTCAGTGAACGCGTGCTGGCGATTGAAGGCATGAGACGCGGAGCACAGACACTCTTGATTCTGGAGGTAATTAATAATATAATAACACTAATACTGAAATGGTTACGGCGTTTTAGAATGACTCACACAGCATTTTAGATTTTTTACAATGCGTTACTTAGCCTGCTGGTTTGTCTATTCACACATTTTTATCATCACAATCTCTTATAACACAATCACATAACCTCTTTTAATGCACATACTGGAATTTGTTTGGTAAAAGCGTTTCCGTCGCGGTTTATGCGCATCATAAGTGTATCAAACTCAGTTATGCGAATAAGTTTTTTATGCGCATTTCAAAATCAACCCAGGCTCATTCTGAGAACATAGTCCCGTGGGCATTTCTGGAGACCACAAAATACGTCCTGGGAGGTATGCATTTGTGCAGTTTTTGTTTTTGCGAATTCGGAAGAGGCTGCTGTGCGTGCTTTTTCGCTTCTCGAGCGTCTCTCGCCATTCTCGCATAAACCCACAGGAGGCTGCTGTCGAACGACCCTCCGTCCGACTGGCTGAATGATTGACTGGGCGACCGGCCAATCGGCCGACCCACCCTCCTCCTCCTTCTGTAAAACTTAAGCTGTTTTAACGATTGACCCGCCTGCCCGCTTACTCCAGAAAAAGAAAAGCCCTCGTCTGATTTTTCCACGTTTTCGGATTTTAACAAATTCTCTACCTGTTATGAATTTGTTCACTTTTTTTTGATTCAGTTTTTGTCTTACCTGATTTCTGAAACCGCTCTTCCCCGGACCCGAATCCGGTCGTCATCCTCGTGGTCAGCTCCTCTCTGCGTCTCAAGTCCGCCGACGTACACAACAAGCTAACCAGACAAACTGGTTGCGGCGGGTAAGCCCTCCACACGGAGGTAAGCGTTCACCCGGCAAGCGCAAAAGGGAACGCCGTCACACCGCCCCGTAGCGTCCGCTTCAAAAATGAAATGCAGCCATACGTACCTCCGGCTACGTAATTAACGGTCTCCAGAAACGTCCGCAGGACTACGTTTTTTAGAATGAGCCTGGGTTGTTCAAAATTTATGCGCACTTTGGCATTTCCATCAACCAACTTTTAGTTTTTTTTATGCACATATGCAAAATGAGCATAATAGGTGGATGGAAACGTAGCTACTGGCATATGAACATTTCCTGCTTGTTGTGAAACTATTTCGTAACTGCAACAGGAGGCAAATTAATCATATTTTAATGTTAAAACCGCTATCATATCATTATTAATTAATATATGGACCTTTTTGGATTCTAGGAAGCTAGAAAATGCAGGAAATACATTAATGTTATTGTTTCCATTCCTCAAAATGGTCTATGCACAAGTGGCTTATTAGGGTTACGATCTTTTCAGTACCCTTTTTAATCGTTGCTATCTTCACAATCATGAAGGGAAGCCAATATAAATACCATTCATAATTTCAGGCTTGCTTTTTGTAACTTATTTTCTTAGTCATTCCCTACATAATTACGCTGGCCCTTTAAACACGCTGCTGTTAAAACAGAGTTGTTTATCTCCATGTCTGTCTTTCCATTTACACTGAAGTTACATTGACCGTCCGGCAGCATCAGCACATGGAAACATTCACGTAGCAAAACAAACAGGTGCCTGTGTGAGCTCTGTGAGGTGGACAGATGTCGCACTTCAGGGAGCTGTGCTGCGATTTTCAGCATTTCACACCCTCACTATAAGTGCGATGTTTGTGCAGTCTTGCTTTAATCATCTCTGGCATGGCATACAAAACACACACACCCCTCTAAAGAGGTCAGCAATAATATTGGGAAGGGGAACCGACGGTATATTTTTGTAAAACGAGCATGTATGTGGGAGAACAGGCTTGCTTTTACAGCAACTTTTTTGTTTGTTTGAGAGAGTCAGCTGCTGCGAGATCTGCCCATGTCTGTGTTTGCACGGTTCGACACACAGTACGTGGGTGTCTCGGTCTTGTCTGCTGGTGTGTGATCAGCACCCATGATTCAGTTTAAGTGTTAAACTGTCTCTCAGACTGTTGTTTTAACGCTCTTGTCTTATAATTTTGTATACATTTGTACGTCAAAAATGACAAACCTACACTAAACCTCTAACATTAAGCAGATATATTTAGTTTCAGTCTATTTTGCATGACGAAACAACCTCAATATTCATCAGAAACCCTGTGAATGTCTAGGTTTTGCCAAGTTTCAAGATGAAAAAACATTGTTTAGGGTCATTTTTGACTGTACAGTTTAAGTCAGATTTAATAGCCCTCCTGAATTATTAGCAATTATTATATTTTTCCAGAATTTCTGTTTAACAGAAATGTTTTTTTTATAAATATATAAATTTTAAGATCTCATTTCTAATAACTGATTGTTTTATCTTTGCCAAGATGACAGTAATATTAATAAAATAATAATAAAATAATATTTTATTAAATAATTTTCAAGATGCTATATTCAGCTTAAAGTGACATTTAAAGGCATAACTAGGTTAATTAGGCAAGTTAGGATAATTAGACAAGTTATTGTATAACGATGGTTTGTCTGCTACTCATCCGTTTGCACTGGCTGCCAGTTGCTACTCGCATCAAATTCAAAGCTCTGATGTTTGCTTACAACGCAATTTCTGGCTGCGCCCCTTCTTATCTGCTCTCACTTCTACAGATTTATGTGCCCTCCAGAAACTTGCGTTCTGGGAATGAACGTCGCCTCGTGGTTCTGTCCCAAAGAGGGAAGAAATCACTGTCTCGAACTCTCGCGCTCAATCTGCCCAGTTGGTGGAATGAACTCCCTAACTGCATCAGAATGGCAGAGTCACTCACTGTCTTCAAAAACGACTTAAAACTATTTAGTCACCACTTTCCTTACTAATCTGCAATTCCCTCTCTGACCCCTCCACTAACTACATTAAAAATAAATAAATAAATAAATTACTAATGTTTTGCTTCTTACACTTTCCTTGCATACCTGAAACTTGCCTACAGCACTTATTCATTGTTGCTTTTATAGTTGTGTAAATTGCTTCCTTGTCCTCATTTGTAAGTCACTTTGGATAAAAGCGTCTACTAAATGACTAAATGTAAATGTAAATGTTCTGTTGACAATTGAAAATAATGTTGCTTAAGAGGGGCTGAAAATATTGACTTCAAAATTATTTTAGCCTAAATAAAACAAATAAGACTTTGTCCAGAAGAAAAAAATATTACTGTGAAAATGCCCTTGCTCTGTTAAACACCATTTGGAAAATATTTGAGAAAGAAAACAAATTCACAGGAGGGTTAATCATTTTGACTTCAACTGTATGTCAACAGGATGATCAATTTGAGGAAAATATGGACCATGCAGAATTTTATATAGAGTGTTTTAGGCAAGTACATTGTTATTAAATGATCTCCAAGTGAAATGTAATCCACTGCTTTACTTTTTAGTGAAGGATTACAATTACTTTGTTACTAATTAAACAAATTTTGAAAAGAAACATAAAAACTAAAATATCAAGATAAACTTTGTATAACTTAAAAAAATTTTTAAACCTGAGTAACATTAAAATAAGTAAACATTTGTTTAATTTTTTTCAGTCTATTTAGTCTTTTTTAATATTTTTATTTTGTTTACTTTCTATTTTATTTTATTGTTTTATTTTATTTTATTGTTTTTTATTTTATTGTATTATATTGTTTTATTTTATTTTATTGTTTTTTTTTAATTTTGTCATTGTTTTTTGTTTTATTTTATTTTATTGTTTTTTATTTTATTTTATTGTTTTTTATTTTATTGTTTTTTACTTTATTTGTTTTTTATTTTGTTATTGTTTTTATTTTATTGTTTTTTATTTTATGTTATTGTTTTATATTTTATTTATTTTTGTATTTTTTATTTTATTTTATTTTATTTTATTTTATTTTATTTTATTTTATTTTATTTTATTAGAGATTTTACCCCCAATGTACTTAAAAAGTGCAACATGAATACTTTTTTTATTATTATTGCTTTATTTTTTTAGGCAAGTACATTATAATTAAATTATGAATGAAATGTAATCCACTACTTTACTTTTTAGTGTATAACTACAGTTCCTTTATTACTAATTACACTGTAAACAAAACATAATGCTGCCTTCAGTTTTTTTAATGAACTTTTCAAGTCACCTCAACTCAATCCAACAGACTCAAAATATTAAGTTAAACTTTGTATAACTTTAAAAATAATGTTGAAACCAGAGTAAACATTTGTTTAAATTCTTTAGTCTACACCTTTACGAGATGCTGTTTTGCCTTTTTATGAACACGAAGCATAAGATCACAAGACCCAAAATAAGTATAAAACAAAAAATAAATCCAACTCACGGTCCTTAAAGGCTCTGTCATCATCAGAATCTGCTCCAGACATGATCTCTAACCCGCAGTCCTCCTGGTCCAGCTCTCACATGCTCTGGAGGAGCTCAAAACATCGCTTTAAGCTCCAGAAAGAGTGAACACGAGGAGGGTCTCCCTATTAGCCCTCTTCTTTTCTGTCCTCCAGTGCAGTTTGTGGAGCCACGGGGGCTTTTTTCACAGACTGGCCCACCTTTTGTCAAGGGTTGAACTAATTAGCTGTGAGGTTGGTTGTTGCGCTGCACTCCCTTATATTCGCACACACACACACACACACTCTCAGCACATACACACTCTCATTACTCAGTCGACTATAAGCCCCAGTCCAGGAATGCAGCCCCCTTTTTTCATTCATTCACTGCATGCCTGAATCTGCCTGCCCTCGCAACACGCTTTACATATGCAGCGGCAGATCACTTACTAAAGAGACGAACAAGATGGACAGTAAACCACTTCTGACTGTTTGATTGGGGACTTTAGTGCTTATTATGCTTAAGAGCATTGAGAAATTTGATAAGGGAAAATGTGGAAAATGTAATTATACCATGATGTACAATCAAAAGTTTTGGGTCAGTATGATGTTTACAAATTTAAGAGGGACCAAAAAAATTTACTGTAAACATTTCAATTTGATTAAAAAAAAATTTTTTTCATGTTTTTTTTCTTGTTTTTGTTTTCTTGTTTTTAATTTTATTTTTATTCTATTTATTTCAATTTTATTGTTTTTTTATTATTTATTTTGTTGTCTTTTATTTTATTTTATTGGTTTTGTTTTATTTTGTTGTTTTTTATTTTATTTTGTTGATTTTCATTTTATTATTTTTATTTTATTTTATTGTTTTTTATTTTTAATTGTTTTTATTGTTTTTATTCTATTTTGTTGTTTTATTTTATTTTATTCTTTTTTTATTTTGTTCTTTTTTTTGGTGGTGGTTTTTATTTTAATTGTTTTTATTTTATTTTGTTGTTTTTTATTTTATTTTAGTGTTTTTTATTTTAGTATTTTTAGTTTATTGTTTATTTTATTTTATTTTATTTTATTTCACTCTCAGGCAGCTTGGTTGTGCAGTGGGTAGCACAATCACTTCACAGCAAGAAGGTCGCAGGTTTGAGACTTGGCTAGGTCAGTTGGCATTTCTGTGTGGAGTTTGCGTGTTTCCCCGTGTTGGTGTGGGGAGATAATTTAATTTTAATTTAATTTAATTTAATTTAATTTAATTTAATTTAATTTAATTTAATTTAATTCTGTAATAAAATTACAAAAAAATATTAAAAGACCACAAAAAGTTACTAAAAATATTAATAGACCCCTAAAATATTACAAAAAATATTTTAAAATAACACTAAAATATTACTAAACATATTAAAAGACTACAAAAAATACTAATAAATATGAAAAGACCACTAAAAATATTACTAAAATGTTAAAAGACCACTAAAAATATTACTAAAAATATTAAAAGACCACAAAAATAACTTAAATAATAATAGACCACTAAAATATTACTAAAAATATAAAAAATACCACAAAAATAACTTTAAAAATGTAAAAGACCCCTAAAATATTACTAAAAATATTAAAAGACCACTAAAAATATTACTAAAATATTAAAAGACCACAAACTATTACTAAAAATATTAAAAGACCACTACAATGTTATAAAAAATTTAAAGACCCCGAAAATATTACTAAAAATATTAAAAGACCACAAAAATTACTTAAATAATAATAGACCACTAAAATATTACTAAAAATATTAAAAGACCACAAAAAATACTTAAACAATAATAGACCACTAAAATATTACCAAAAATATTAAAAGACCACAAAATTACTAAAAATATTAGAAGACCACTAAAATTACTTAAATAATAGTAGACCACTTAAAAATATTACCAAAATATTAAAAGACCACTAAAAATATTACTAAAAATATTTAAAGACCTCTAAACATATTAAAAGACCTCTAAAAATATTAAAAGACCACTAAAAATATTACAAAAAAATTTAAAGACCTCTAAACATATTAAAAGACCACTAAAACATTACTAAAAATATTAAAAGAAATTTTATACTGTATGAAATATAAAAGTGTTCAAAAGCTCAACATTTTTAGGAAAAATAATTGTAAATAATCATTTATACATGTCGCATGCAAATGACTGGTATATGGAGAGGGATGCTCCGGATTTCCAGAGAGCCTTTGTTTGGACAGAACATCTGACGAGAATCTGAAGTGCAAAGTGAAATTATCTCCTGCATCATTTATTTATCTAACCCAACGCATTCAGACAATTTTAGATGCGTCTCAAGAGTCAAAATGCTTTTTAGGCCAGCATCGTGTGATTTCAATTGCATATATTATTAATACAAATCCACGCTGCACTCAAACCCCTCCTAGATTTTGTGGACGTGCTGTGTTTTTGTTGCTGTTGATGTTTTTTGAGAGTTCAAATCATGATCCAGCTCAGACTGTGCTGTGTGTAGTCCTGCTCGATGAGAAAACATTTCAATCTAGCAGCTCTGAATGCTTGAATGGCTATTGTCCCGAGCACAAATCCAAGTGGCGGACAACATTCCTCTGAATGCCTCGCTCAGTCCGCTGAACTAAAAGCGCACTTTATTCCCTCTTCTCCACTTAGCATCCATGAGCCTACTTCCTCAATGTTTGAAGCTCAATTCACTTTACATCATTGCCTAAACCACATTTTTCACAAGTCTGATGCCCCTTATTTAACTTTCTTGTGTCTGCCGAAGAAGGGCTCCATTCAGAGTCCAGCTCCATTATGAAACTGCTTGGGAAGAGAGGGAGGTGTTTAGCATAAATGACAATCACAGAAAGGGGATTCAGCACTGAGACAAACACAGCTTGGGAGCAGAAATGGCCAAACAAAGCAAAACAAAAAGGGAGACATGAGGAGATCTGTATCGGTTTGTAAGAAAATTCGCAGAATGGTTTAATTGGCTGGATGCTGTCTGGTGAGAAACTCGCAGCTATATTAAACTGCTTTTAACCGTTCTCGTTCACCTCTGCTGATAAATAGCTGTAAGGAATTTGCGGGGATGAAAAGACCACCTGGTGTGGGCGAACACTGAGGTCAGGGAAAGCTTCAAGCCTGCAGCTGTCACATCAAAAACAGCCCACAACCTGAACGTCAATCAAAATAAAAGAAAGAAAAAAATGGGTTGTAAGGGTTGAGTGGCTCTTCAAAGCGTGTGTGTGTGTGTGTTTTCACTTTTTTTGCATATCTGATTCTGTCCTACATCTTCAAAGGACACATTTTAGCAGTTCAACTTCATTCATTCGTTCATTTTGCTTCGGCTTAGTCTCTATTTCACAATTCACCACAGCAGAATGAACCGCCAACTATTTGAGCAAACATGATGCCCAGGCATGTGCACAGATAGGGTTCAACCTGTGCAGTGCACATGTCCTTTTTTCTCTTGGATAAAAAAAGTCCCCCTGAAAAATGGACGAAAGTGCCCTGTGCGGTCATGTGATGTGTGTTTTCAGAGGTGTAGCGTAGACAGAAATCTTTTCTGAAGCGCTAGGTGAAACGCTAGTGTGGTTGTAGATCGTTTTCGATCTGAAACCTCATTTTAAAACTGAAACGGATTAGTGTAAACGAGGCCTAAATCTAGTGAGCACTTCTGCTTTGCTGACATAATCCATCCACCTCATAGGTCGCATATCAAGATGATAATAAATAATAATAATTCCTCACATTTATATAGCGCATTTCTAGACACTCAAAGCGCTTTACACAATGAGGGGGAATCTCCTCATCCACCACCAGTGTGCATCCACCTGGATGATGCGACGGCAGCCATTTTGCCACCACACCACATCACACCAGCTGATTGGTGGAGAGGAGACAGAGTGATGAAGCCAATTGTGATATGGGAAGGGTTAGAAGGTGTAAGAGGCTAAATTATCATTTGCATTTGTTTATATGACAAAACATGCTTTTTGACTCAAGAAGGTCCATACTGACTACAAAGGCAGATACTGATAAGATCAGGGCCTGTTGTGTGGACTTTGGGGGTTTTATGGTGTGGTCAGATGTTGATTGGTCAGTTTGAATGTCTTGAATGGCTTAAAGCCTGATTTATACTTCTGCGTCAGGTGACCGGCGTAACCCACGGCGCATGCAACGCGCGTGGCTGTGCATTTACCGTACGTTCACACCGAAAGCGGCGAGAGCGTCAAAGTAGCCGGAAATCATTCATTTTCAATGAGAGCCGGCGGCGATAAGCGGCGAGGAGCAGCGCAGTGCGTCTTTGCCGGCGTGAGCATCGAGGAGAGTTGAAATGAAGTCAACTTTATGGTAATGAGCTATGGCGCGTTTCGGCGGCAAGCAATCAGAATGAAGACGTCCATCGCTTGATAGCAGTTCAGAGAACACAGACCTGTGAACCTTGGTTCCGACCACAGTTTTTTCCAAGGGTTTGATTATTGCGGTCGCCAGATTTCCAATTATTTACAATTTTTTCTTACAGGAACATGCATTAAATAAGTTACTGGCGAGTTACTGATGTTCATTAATGTTATATAAATTTATCTTAAAAAAGCAGGAATCTCACGCGATGTGACAGTACAAAACAGTACTGCTGCTTCAGGATATTTCAGACATATGGACACATATTGGATAAATAGAGCAAAGCCGCACCACACGCAACTTGATCTTCCATTGTTGTATGAATTTGATAAGAAGTGCGCAACATTTTCACGCTAGAAACATGTTTTATGCAGGAATGTAACTGATATGCTGCAACGGCTCCTTTAAATACGCTCCTTTAAATACGCTCTCGCCGCAGGAGCTGAAGGCAGAGAGCGTTGTCGCCAGGGCGGCCAGAGCGACCTTGGACGCTCTCGCCGCTTTCGGTGTGAACGTACGGTTATACTTCTGTCTCTGTCGGTCTGCATTAACACTTCCGAAATGCTAGTTGGCAGTGAGGTGTAAATGTTCCTCTGTGTCGAGTTTCTTCACTACTTTTTTGCGTTTCCTGAACACTTCCGGGATGTACAAGTGGCTCAAACTCGCTCATTTTGAGGCAGGAACCGGCGAACGTGCAACAACTTTAACTATGAGGTAAACACAAAACAAAACTTTCCATCCGGAGCTCCTTCACAGGACTCTAAAAATCGCTCGCGGCGTCGCGCCATTGCGCGGCTCTCGGTCCCCGCCCGGTCCCGCCCAGACTCGTCAGCCCTACCAAGCCGACCAATCACAGAGCTTGCGCTACGCGTCGTTGCGACGTGTAGTTACATTTTTTGAGAGGTGCACGTCAGTGACGGCGATGGCCACGGCTAAGGGCTATGCGTCTGCGCCGTAGCATACGCCGGTGTTTGACGCAGAAGTATAAATCAGCCTTTAGTCACATGGTCAAGAAAGATACAAGATAGGTGGTAAACTCGAGCTCTGTCTCTTTTCCTGCCCTCTCTTTTCCTGGCCTGCTTCTCTCCTGCTCTGCTCCTCTCCTACTCTGGAGTCTATCTTCTCAGACTCTACTGCAATCGGGCTTTTGGGCCTGCTCTCTTTGTCTCTCTCTCTCCCTCCCCCTGTGTCTCTCCTTCTACCTTTGGTAGCTTTAATTTTACATTTAAGCTGGGTACAATTTATACAACATGTTTTATCATTTCATATTTGATCATTTTATACAGTATTTTGTTATTAATTCAGTTGTAACCATAGAGAATTATTGTCATTAAATCATCTCATTTTCAAGTATTTGTGAATTACTTTTGATTTAACATCAACACTTAATTGTTCCATATTGCAATTCAATACAATAACATAATATCAACGCTCTCCCACATTTATAGCTATTAATACTGCCCTTATTTCCGTTTTTGGTATGAGATTGCAGAAGAATGGTTTGACTAGAAATGTACACTTTTTTACCATCATGCTGATCACTTTTTAGTCACTCGGCAGAACTACAGTTCGAACCGCTGTGGTTTAAAGACCGTTCTTACAGAGGCCATGATGGACAGAGGCCAGTGGGCAGATTTGGCCAGGATGTCGGGGTTAAACCCTTACTCAGGACATCCTGGGATTTTTAATGACCACAGAGAGTCGGGACCTCGATTTAATGTCTCATCCGAAAGACGGCGCTCACTGAGCAGTATAGAGTCCCCGTCACTATACCGGGCATTAAGACCCACACAAACCGCAGGTTGGGCGCCCCCTGCTGGCCTCACTAACACCACTTCTGGCAGCAACCTAGCTTTCTTATGTGGTCTCCCATCCAGGTACTCACTGGGCACAGCCCTAGCTTCAGTGGGCGACCATGTGAGAGTTGCAGAGAGCTAGCTGCCGGCTTGATGATTAGACAACATGATTATAGCACAGGTGTGCCTTAGGCTGGCCACAATAAAAGGCCACTCTAATGAGGCATTCACAGCAGATGCGTGAACATTTTGAGTTTACCCATCAACTCCTCATCATCAATTCCTCCAGAAACTGTGCCTGGATGATGAAGGCTTTCAGCGGTGCTTCTGACTGACCCAGTCTGAGTTTGGTGTCCTGATTTCCCCTTGGGACACCAACGACAGGCACGCTTGACTCTTCATCCTCTTCATCCTTGACACTTCATCCGCGTGTGGTGTGAACGTACCAAATCACTTTTATTTTTTTATTGTCACAACATCAGCAGCACGTGTGCTATGATGAGTGAAAAGCTTAGAAATGTCAAATGCTTACCGTCAAATGTACAGTATCTACTTGCAGTAATTGCATTACGATAAGCACTGAATTGCGACTGCTGCACTGGAATCAAACTTTCTGCATGCATGCTCACTACAGCAGCTCATTCAGCAGATGAGTCGGGCCGACTTTGGAGCTTTGTTGACATAACCTGCAGCCTTTCTGGATGAAGCGAGCCTTGTTTAAGCCTCCTGCTGTGGGAAATGTAAACGGCGACACATGGACGACTGCCTTCGCCTGGCACTTACTTTGATTGAGGTTTTAGTGAGATGTTGTGCTTACTGCTGATCCGAGAACAGATTGCTGGGCCACATGAGTTGAGGTTTGAAAGAAAACTGCGGTTCTGGGTCAGTATAAAAGCCTCTATCCAGAGTGGAAGAGTTCATAAAAAGCTGTAGATGGCACTTCTGGTCTGTTATTGCCATAAGTAATAATGCAGAATAAACATAGCTGATGGAATATAACCATTCATCTTAAATAGATTAGTAAACGCAGCTAAGAATTGCAAATGGTTGTTTGTATAAAAGGATGAGCTGGGAGATTCAGAGCTGTCATTATTCCTTTTGGTTGATCGTTTGGGTACACATTGCTTTGTTCTGTACTCTCTGATGGTGATTTTAAAATTTTAAGATACACTCATTGGGCCACTTTATTAGGTACACATTACTAATTCCGGATAGACCTCCTTTCTGCCTTCAGAACTTCCTTAATTCTTCATGGCATTGATTCAACAAGGTACTGGTAATATTTCTCAGCGATTTAGGTCCATATTGAAATGATTGCATCATGTAGTTGCTGCAGATTTGTCAGCTGCACATCCATGATGTGAACCCCCCATTATACCACATCCCAAATGTGCTCTGTTGGATTGAGCTCTGGTGACTGTGGAGGGCATTTGAGTACATTGAACTTGTTGTCATGTTGGCTGGAGGTAGCCATCAGAAGATGGGTACACTGTGGTCATAAAGAGATGGACATGGTCAGCAACAATACTCAGGTAGGCTGTGGCATTGACACAATGCTCAATTGGTACTAATGGGCCCAAAGTGTGCCATGAAAATCTCCCCCACACCATTAGACCACCACCACCACCTGAACTGTTGATACAAGGCAGGGTGGATCCATGCAACATTTTTCCAATCTTCTATTGTCCAATTTTGGTGAGCCTGTGTGAATTGTAGCCACAGTTTCCTGTACTTAGCTGACAGGAGTGGCACCCAGTGTGGTCTTCTGCTGCTGTAGCCCATCCGCCTCAAGGTTCGATGTGTTGTACATTCAGAGATGCCCTTCTGCATACCTCAGTTGTAGCGAGTGGTTATTTGAGTTACTGTTGCCTTTCTATCAGCTGGAACCAGTCTGGCCATTTTCCTCTGACCTCTAGCATCAATAAGGCATTTGCTCCCCCAGAACTGCCGCTCACTCACTATATATGTTTGTTGATGATTATATGGGTCAAATTTCAGAAACATATTGTGAACAACTTGTGAACAAAACCAGTAATAAGCAGACATTAGTTCAACAAATACAGTATGTCTTTTTTGACACAATTCATACCAAGATTCAAAGCGTTAATCTTATAGTAGTAGGAGATGCTATGCAACTGTTGGATTAATGAAGACTGTAAAATTAGTATTTTTGTTGATATAAGAAATGTTGATTGAGCAAAAGTCTCAGATTTCCATCTTTATATCAATTCTATTATGAAAACGAACCCAAAGAATCAATATTTAGAAATGTATGTATTTCACGTGGCATATATTGCAGCATTTGCCTCTGATTTCTGTACTTTATTATGCATATTAACATGTGATAAAAAATTTTACCCACCCTTATGTGGTTCTAAACCAGAGATACTTAAAGTAGGGCCTGCGGGCCAAAGTTGGCCCATTATAATTTGTAATCTTTGATTTGGCCCACCATCCCATATGAGAGGAGAGTGAGAATGATGGAGAGGGTTGGGGCAAATCCCTTTGGCACAGAGATCATAATTTCTAGTTTGATATAACCTTTTTCAGTTTGTTTTATTGCTGGGCTACAAAAAAAAGCAAACTCAAATAAAATGTTTCAATTAAATGTTTTAAATGAATCAATTTTAATTCTGTCTCTCGATAGATTATGGAAACATCGGACTAAGCAGAAGACATCAGCGAGCAAATCAAGGCAAAAACTAGTGTAATTCTGTCATAAATTAGATTGTTTTGTTTTTAATCTTATACATTCATTATGAAAAATACTTAATTAGTTATATAATGCTTTAAATAAATTAGGAAAATAGGGTGTATGCAGAAGCATCCGGAAGGAATTCTAATTTTCAGTTACCTAGGCCAAATGCATCCGGTAAACTTTGTCGTCACAAAATCGGCGCGTTTAAGGTCTGTTTTTTTTTTTTTTTTTAAATCAGCGATCTCCATTGGCTGTGATATACAGTAGGTCTCAGAAGCACTGCATTAAATAAATTTTTTTTCTATGCCACCATGTCTATAAAATATATATATATAAAAATTACCCCAGTATTTTCAATGGAGCTTCTCTTCTACCCAGCTAATCCTGACGGGTGTGTGCATATAAATGGCTTCATCTTGTTTTACACTTGAACAACTAGATAAACACTTTCACGGATTATATTTTAATTACAACATCGATGCTGTAAGCAAAAGTTTTACAAAAGTGACATTAACAGTTTACCGTGGGTTTATCGGTATGGGAAGAAACACTAGCTCTGCATATGGGACCACTAGCCTCAATTGAGTTTGGTTTTTGGCCCTTCATAAGGAAAAGTTTGGGCACCCCTGTTCTAAATGTCTTTTTCTATTAAACACAAAAGAAGATATTTTGAAGAAAGCTGAAAACCTGTAACCATCGACTTCAATAGTAAGAAATGGGAGTCAGAGATTACAGGTTTCCAGGTTTTGTGTTCAACAAGAAAATCAGATTTGGAGCAAGTTAAGGATGAATACATGATGACAGTATACTCATTTTTTTAGCTCTAGACAAAATTTCTGCAATTACTAGACAATAGCTAACTGTTTTTTAGATGCTAGCACATTAAAACAATAATAAACTAGACAAAGCACTGTAAAAGTTGGGTTGTTGTTCCCGCTCCAGACCGATGAGTGGCGATAATGCTGTTTAAGGCGAAGATAAAGGCGAATCCAAAACTCAGTTCGCACTGCCCTCTAGTGTAATGAATTGATTATGAAAAATACATCTGATCCCTGCAGCTGAGATTGCTATTTGCGCTGTTTGTGTGTTCGGGCACTTTGCTTTTGGGCTAACCGAGCTCATCGGTCCGGCATCAGGGAGATGGAGCAGAGGAGGAAGCCTAAATCTGGGTGAGTACACGATCCTGTCAAAAATGCCGAACAATTTTCCTCGACGAGTTAAAAAACAAAACAAAGGCACTGTGCCCTTCTATACAAAGACAAGCGGCAAACTAATAATAACACATGGCTTCAGATTTAATTATAAGCTCTCAAGTCAGTTAATAGGTGGCCTGTATGTTTCTTTATTATGTTGATGTAAACAATATTTGAGAGACTCGCCATATCTAGCTGAGAGGATTCAGAAATGAACTGGTTTAATCCAGTTGTCTGTCCCTTAGTAGTCGGTCAACATCTTTATTGTCTTATTATGTTCTTGAAAAATTATTATCCATCTTAATTTTGTTTTTCAGCTCTTTGTTATTAGTTTGTCTGGACTTACCATTTCACGTCTTATATAACCACTTGTCTGCTATCATGTCCCTTAGTGGTTAGTCAACATCTGTCATGTTCTTAAAAATGTTAATTCCATCTTTATTTTAATCTTGTAATACTGGAGCTATTAAGTATTCATCATTAGTTTTGTGTCTTTTATAATCTGCTGCTTTGGAATTAATAGATTCTATCTGACATTTTTTTTGGTCAAAAATTGTATTATGTATTATTCAGTACTCAGCATATATAAGAGCATCCCTCACAAATCTATCCTTAAAATTCTTATTTTTAATAGGAAGCTATACAATATATTTGTGCATATACATTAGATTAGCTAGTACTGAAGCCAAATCTGGAGCTCATCTAACAAAATAACTTACGATAACAGTCCAAAAACTAATACAGCCAAATTTATGTTACAGAAAAGTATTAAATACAATTTCTAAAAAAAGGAAAAAGCAAGAGAAGAATTTTTTTTTAATTAGTTGAGGTTTTGTACGTTTGTAATATTTTTTGCAATATTTTGCTTGCATTTAATTGTATTCTTTCAATGTCTAAATATGTTTGGTGACTAAAATATGAATTTAATGAATATATTTGTTTAATAAATCTGTTTTGCTTAAATGCACCAAAATACATTGCCTATATTCACTGGGAAATGGATTAAAATATTCATTTTTAAAGTGAGGTGTACTCAATTTTGCTGAGTGCTACTTAATATTGAGGTAAAGTTGCTTTTATATTCGCATATTTATTCAGTGACAACTTGTGAAACTGTCCCTCCATTGTTTACCATGGTACTTTGAATATTTGGCCTAAAATCACATTCACTTGACATCAATTGTGACTTTAATTCTGAGTTCAATTTTGACTTTAATTGTGACTTCAATCGTGACTTCAATTCTGACTTTCAATAGGGAAATAGGAGGTGAAAATAAATACTAAAGGCTGGAATCGAGAAACGAGATAAAAATGACTACAGCCAATCAGAGTCAGAATATCGACTAAGGTTTTCACTCATTCACCTTGTTTTAGTGAATAAATCTTTGCATATTTTTTGTCTGAATTAGAATTAATTAGATATGAAAAATATATATTTTACCTGTTTATTTTAATATCTTAAAATAAATAAGTTACAAAAAAAATTTTACAAATAAGTCATCTCATGGATTTCTATTCATATCTCAAGATAAATAGATAGATAGATAGATAGATAGATAGATAGATAGATAGATAGATAGATAGATAGATAGATAGATAGATAGATAGATTGATTGATTGATTGATTGATTGATTGATTGATTGATTGATTTTTTTTAATGAGTTGAAACAACTCATTTAAAAGTTGTTTCAACTCATTTGGGGGGAGGACAGCTCAATTGTTTTATTTTCAATGCATTTAAATTTGTAAAGACTATTAAGCTAACTTAACAGGTTTGTGTTGGGACAACAAGAAGGAATTGTGTGAAACCCAGCATTTTTTACAGCGTAAGATTAAAACTACTTCAAAATGGCTCTTGTGTAAGAAAATGCAGAGTACGCATATTGAACATTGTATTGTATGTCATTTTATCACGACAGGATATCTGTGTCCCATCCTGACAAAAAGGACTGTGATGAGTGCCAGTTCCTGATTGGACATGTGGAGCACTAGGTAAGATCCAGTGGAGGAGACACTGCTTCAGACACTGCCCTGCCTTTAGACAAACAGGATTTGAACCCCGGGGTCACGGACTCTCCATAGCCCGAAGAGACAATTCTTCAGTGTTATTATCGGAAATGGCTAATAATAGATGACAAGAAAGCCAGAGCGCACTTTTGGCGGAGTCTTCTTGTGTAGCAGCCGTAGCCAGAGAAGACAGCCGTCCTCAACTTGGGTAAAATATGTTTTAGTCGTTTATGTTTGGAGATGATTAAGAGGTAGAGTTTGTAACAGTTGGTCCTGGGACTGTGCAATATGGCAGTATATATCGTATTGACAAAATAAAAAGTCTATTGTTTGATATTATGCCACATCGTAGAAATTAGATACTGAAAATATTGTTTTAAAATCTCTCTCAATTAATTAGCACTTGGGAAATATTTGAAAAGGGATTCAAATTTGACAGAAGGGCTAATAATTGAGCCTTTAACTGTACTTTGAAATGTCAAAAATAAATAGCCCCACCATGTGCTCAATAAGAATTAATTGACTATATTGTGATGTATTTAATTATCAGAATCATGAGATATTTGTCATATCGCCAAGCCCTAGTTGGACCGTTTTAAATCTTAGCTTGTGCCCTGACAAATTGATTGATTTATGACTAAGCAAATATTCTCATTTCAGGTAAATCATGATCCCCATAACTGAGCTACGCTACTTTGTGGACACGCAACCTACATATCGCATCCTAAAGCCATGGTGGGACGTGTTCACCGACTATTTATCCGTCATAATGCTGATGATCGCAGTGTTCGGGGGAACTCTTCAGGTCACGCAGGACAAGATGATCTGTCTGCCCTGCAAATGGGTAGTTAACAAGACCTGTAGAAAGTATTTC
Organism: Danio rerio; assembly: GCF_052040795.2. Classification (NCBI taxonomy): domain Eukaryota; kingdom Metazoa; phylum Chordata; class Actinopteri; order Cypriniformes; family Danionidae; genus Danio; species Danio rerio. The sequence goes on from NC_141025.1 coordinate 72,098,685, forward strand.
AACGCAACCTTTTCCGTGCCATTGGCTCTTGAGCCTCAAGGAATCCAGTACGACCTCGATCGCCACCAGTATAACTATGTCGACGCTGTGTGCTATGAAAACAGGCTTCACTGGTTCGCTAAGTATTTCCCGTATTTAGTGTTGCTGCATACACTCATCTTTCTGGCTTGCAGCAACTTCTGGTTCAAGTTCCCTTGGACGAGCTCTAAACTGGAGCATTTCGTGTCTATCCTACTCAAGTGTTTTGACTCACCGTGGACCACAAGAGCTCTCTCTGAAACCGTAGTAGAGGAAAGCGACCCCAAATGTCTGGTGAAAATGAACGGTAGCTTTGATAAGAAGGCTTCGTATGTTAGCGAGGACGTCGAGGCCAGCGTTCCCATGCTGTCCACAACAAGATCTCGTATTGAACAAGGAATCGTGGACCACTCTGAAACTGGAGTCCTAGACAAAAAGGAAGGGGAACAAGCGAAAGCGTTGTTCGAGAAGGTGAAGAAATTTCGAATTCACGTTGAGGAAGGTGATATCGTCTACCGACTCTACATCCGACAGACCATCATCAAAGTTGTCAAGTTTATCCTGATCATCTGCTATACCGGCTACTATGTCCACAATATTCAGTTCAATGTAGACTGCAATGTGGACATCGAAAGTCTCACCGGTTATCGCATGTACAACTGCGCCCATCCCTTGGCCACTCTCTTCAAGATCCTTGCCTGCTTTTACATTAGCCTAGTGATTGTGTATGGCATGATCTGCGTGTACACCCTCAGCTGGATGCTCCGGCGCTCCCTCAAGAAGTACTCGTTTGAGTCGATTCGAGAAGAAAGCAGTTATAGTGACATCCCAGATGTGAAGAACGACTTTGCTTTCATGCTGCACATGATTGACCAGTACGACCCGCTCTATTCCAAAAGGTTTGCTGTGTTCCTCTCGGAGGTTAGTGAGAACAAACTTCGCCAGTTGAATCTCAACAATGAATGGACTTTGGAAAAGCTTCGGCAGAGGATCACCAAAAACTCCCAAGAGAAGCTGGAGCTCCATTTATTCATGCTGAGCGGGATTCCAGATACGGTTTTCGATTTGGTGGAGTTGGAGGTTCTGAAACTCGAGCTTATTCCTGACGTCACCATCCCACCAATCATTGCCCAACTTACAAACCTCCGAGAGATGTGGCTGTACCACACACCAGCCAAAATAGAGGCTCCAGCTCTGGCGTTTCTCAGAGAGAACCTGAAATCTCTGCACATCAAGTTTACCGACATAAAGGAGATCCCTTTATGGATCTACAGCTTGAAGAATTTAAGTGAGTTGCATCTCACTGGGAATCTTAGTGCAGACAACAACCGCTACATCGTCATTGATGGTCTACGAGAGCTGAAGCGGCTCAAGGTTTTAAGACTCAAAAGTAACCTTACAAAGCTGCCTCAGGTGGTTACAGATGTTGGCATGCACCTTCAGAAATTGTCCATAAACAATGAAGGCACCAAACTGATGGTGCTTAACAGCTTGAAGAAGATGGTGAACCTATCAGAGCTGGAACTTGTCCGCTGCGATCTCGAGCGAATACCGCATTCAATCTTCAGCTTGCACAATTTACAAGAGATTGATCTAAAGGACAACAACCTGAAAACCATTGAGGAGATCATTAGTTTTCAGCATCTCCATCGACTTGTTTGCTTGAAGTTGTGGTATAACCAGATTGCATACATACCTATCCAAATAGGTACTTTGGTCAACTTGGAGCGCCTCTATTTGAACCGCAACAAGATCGAGAAGATGCCACATCAGCTGTTCTTCTGCCGGAAGATGAGATTTCTTGATCTGAGCCATAATAATCTGACTGACATCCCATCAGAAATAGGAACTCTACAAAACCTGCAATACCTTGCTGTAACTGCCAACAGAGTAAGTCAAGTTCATAGAGTTCAGAATTACATATTGTTTTGAGTTTTTGATTGCACTTTAAGTATACTTTCCCCCCCCACCCCCCACAGATTGAGTCTCTCCCCCCTGAGCTGTTTCAGTGTAAGAAGCTGCGCACGCTGAACCTGGGAAACAACTGTCTGCAGTCTCTGCCCTCTCGTTTCGGGGAGCTCACCAGCCTGACGCAGCTGGAGCTCAGGGGCAACCGGCTGGAGTGCCTTCCTGTGGAGCTGGGCGAGTGCCGACTGCTGAAGAGGAGCGGACTTATTGTGGAGGACAGCATCTTCAACACTTTACCTCCAGAGGTCAAGGAGCAGCTGTGGAGGACTGACAAAGAGGCGTCCTGAACCAGACCACTCAACCTGAGCACTTGCCCTCTTGAGGAATTCAATGAGCAATAGAAAGACGATACCAGTTTGTCACCTTTCATCAGATTGTTTCCTGGAGAAAAGTGAGTATTATAAAAGTCCCTTTAAGGAAAGTAATTTCACTCGGTGGCCATCTTTGAAACACAGCTCGGGCGTTCTGTTCGAATGGGGAAACATCAAATTCTCCAAAATTGCTTGATTAAATTACATATTAGGAATCACCAATGAAATTAAACAACATCTGTCTCTTTAGTTTCATTTCTAAACGTTCGAATTTGCAGAAACTCGTAAATGAATTGTCAGACTATATTGATTCATGATTGGCTCCTGTAATAGTAGGCGGGGGTTTCATTCATCATATTGACCGTTCCCCATTTCAAAACTAAACGAGTGACATGTCTTGTGTATTCTATAGTCTTTGGTAGTATTCTGTGTTTTATCTCAACACAGCGTTTCTGTTGGTGGACAGTGAGGAGTGAGCAGACCAAATATTAGATCACAATTAAGGTGCTGTTCAATTTTGCCTTAATAATACACAAACACTATTAAGTATTATATTCGAAACATTTTTACTGCATTTTATACCAGCGTTACTGTGTGTTACTTTGTTCGTGTGAAATCACTCTACTGTTACCTATTCATCAATCTATCTACCCGTGTTATTCAAGACTCTGATTTACTTTTATTTTTGCATCTCATTGATATGTGAACGAATAATTAATATATTATGAAGACACTTTTTTTGTTTTATAGATACATGCAATGTGCATTGCATGTAACACAATTTCGTGTTATAAATTGCATGATTTAAAGTTTTTCAAAGGTTTATAAACATGCATAATTCAGAAATTCATCATTTAAAAGTCACCTACAAACATTATTTTGTGTTAATAAGCATTAATAGTTGCTTAAATGATTTCTAATGTGTGCGGCTATGCAGTATTTATTAAAGGTCCTGTGAAGTGCTTTGAAATATGCATTTTTGTTCGATGTTTGACGTAATCTCAACTGAAACACAGTGTAGCTCTCGTAGTCTCGTTTTATCTCGGCTCTGCCAGTGAGAGTGGTTGAGCTCAAGCGCATCAAATGAAAAGTAAATGAGAAGCGTCTTGAAGAGGGCGGGGCATGTCAGATACTAGAGAGCATTTGATTGGTTATGATTTGGTGACAAGCTGAAGCATGAGGTAGCATGAATAGAAGCGTTGATCCATTTAAGTAGTGACCAACTACAATATTTACATGTTCATATCATTTTTATATCTACTAAACGTGAATTCTGTCACTGTTTTGGAGCGCACTAGCTTATAGATATCTTAAAAGCTAACAATACTGATACTAACATTTGGAAAACTTTATTTTAATTTCATGAGACCTTTTAAATGCTGCAAAGAAATGTTAAAGACATTTTTTTAAATGTACACCACTATCTACAGCTATGAAAATATAAAATAATTAAGAGACCACTTTGTTTTTCTGTTTGAAATTTATAGTTATGTGTTTGAGTAAAACATGATATTTGTTTTGTTCCACAGTCTATTGATGACAGTTTGTCGTAAACGTCGTCATTTTAAGAATCTTCTCAAAAAAATGAGAGTTGATCAAAATAACAAAAATTGTCATGTTTTCAGACATGTTTATATTCATTATTAGACCACACAATACTAATAAATTCAGAAAAGTAACTGTAACATCATAACTGTCTGGTTGACGTTTTGTCCACAGGTTACTAAAAAAAAACTCAAGTGGTGTCAGTAACGCAATGTAATCTAAGTAATTAGTCAAAAAGATTTCTCTGAGTGAAAATTAAAATTGCTCAATGGTTAGTACTGTCGCCTCACAGCATGAAGTTCGCTGGTTCGAGTCCTGGCTGGGCCAGTTGGCATTTCTGTGGAGAGTTTGCATGTTCCCCTCCATTTTGGTGTGGGTTTTCTTAGGATGCTCCGTTTTCCCCCACAGTCCAAAGACATGCGCTATAGGTGGGTAAACAAAATGGCTATAGTGTATGAGTGTGTGTGTGAATGTGATAGTGTATGGGTGTTTTCCAGTACTGGGTTGTGGCTGGCAGGTCATCCGCTGCATAAAACATATGCTGGAATAGTTGGCGGTTCATTCCGCTGTGGCCACCCCTGATAAATAAGAGACTAAGCTGAAGAAAAATGGATGAATGATTGAAAATTAAAGGCTAAAAACCTATTGTTTTTTGCGTAATAACCCTGATTGAAAATATTAATTTTTTCTGGATAAATGTAAATAATTATTTTCATTATTAGACGGCTCAATACTAATAAACTCAGAAAAGTTACCAGTAACTGTAACATCGTAACCGGCTGATTAACGTTTTTTTCATAGTTTATCATTAAAAAAAACACAATTTTTCCATTTTGTGGTGTCAGGAACACAATTCATCTAAGTAATTGGTCAAAAAGACTTCTCGGAGTGAAAATTAAAGGCTAAAACCAAATTTTTTGTGTAATAACCCTGGTTGAAAATATTTATTTTTCTGATCAGTGGCAAAATGCACTTAATGGAAATTTTTATATAAAAATTTGGATTAAATGTTATCAGACTGCTATTAAGGCTGGGTGATTAATCGAAAAGTAATCGAAATCGACATTCTGAACCTTTACTCACTCAAATTTTTCCAGGTCGATTATTTGGATTACTTTCCCTACCAAGTCACGAGACCTCGATGAACTGAAAAACGTTCAGCACTTTGCAACCAGATCTGATCTCTATGGCGTCATTTCAATGACAAATGTCGTGAGTGCAGTATTACAAGTTGAGAGTGCATTTATGTAATAATCTCGCGCGCAGATTTCCAAAACTTATTGCGCACTCTCAAATATACGCCGCTGATTTATTTATTTATTTTTTTAGAGGTTTTCCCTGCTGAGAAATCCAGTTTAAACCAGCTTAGGCTGGTTGGCTGGTTTTAGCTGGTTGACCAGCCTGGTTTTAGAGGGGTTTCCAGTCATTTCCAGCCTGGTCTTAGCTGGTCCAGCTAAATCCAGGTAAAACCAGCTTGACTAGCCTGGTTTAAGCTGGACATAGCTGGTTTTGACTGGACTCCCAGCCAGGCTAGGCTGGTCAAGCTGGTTTTAGCTGGTCATCTCCCAGCCTGACCAGCTAAGACCAGACTAGGAAATGGCCAAAACCCCTCTAAAACCAAGCTGGTCGACCAGCTAAAATCAGCCAACCAGCCTAGGCTGGTTTAAGCTGTTTTTTCAGTAGGGTTATGCAATGTCTGTTTTATTTTCAGTTGTTCAACGTTGATGTTCAATAAATAATCATAGATGGTAGATAATGTGTGTTTTAATTCACTTAAAATACAGTAATGCACCCTTCATTTAAAAAGCTCTCGTAATATGTGAGCATATACTAAACTTTTCAGCAAACTGAGGCCTTAAAATAAAATCTTAATAATCATTTATTTATCGTAATTAGGTTAAAATGTTTAATTAACCAAGTTTTTATTTTAGGCCAAATCGCTCAGCCCTAACTGCTGTAAAATAAAACAAACACGAATATTTTACTCAAACACATGCCTAGTAAATACATATAAACTCCTGATTGTCATGTGGTGTGTTTGCTTTGTTTTTTTTTTTTTTGTTTTGTTTTTTTGTTTTTTGCATATGCATATTGGTATTACTGTACATTTTTCTCTAAGAAGTTCAGAAAAAAAGCATTTGTTACATTATACCTTGCAAATCCAGCACCTTCTTTTCACCAGTCTGCTCTGTTTGGCATGCCTTGAGAATGAAGTGATAATCCTTTCCAGTGAACAGTTTTCCTTTTGCAATGAATTGTATTCACTTGACAGACATGTAAACATTCACAATGAACTTTGCACTACATGTTCTCTCTCTCTCTTCCATTTATACTAGTGTTATACTCATGAGAAAACGTGTGTGTGTGTTTTCTGTTAAGAAGACAATCAGAAGTATTCAGTGAAGTGTGTGTGCAATATATGCAAGACATTGGCTGAAGTTTAAGTTAGAGTGTGCGATGCAGGTTGATTTTTTACATTTTTTTTACGTCAGTTATTTGCTTGTAGTGGAATTAACATCTTATAACATGTTATATACAGTATTGATGGCCATTGATGCTAACAAACGTACGGTTGATAGGTAATTGAACATCGCTTGTTGCATGTTTACCCATATTACCTCAACGATTCAGATTTCAGAAGGAAGCATTTTGTTTTTTTTTTCCATTAATACACATTGAAAACTTAAGCTAACAGAATTTCCGAATTTGTAACTCAGGTAAGTGCCGTTCAACTTTCTACAAATGAAGCTCTTTTTTTTTTATGTCAGTGTTATTTTTTATTTAATGAAGTAACTGTTTCCAGTGTTAACATGTTTGTAACCATTTGATATATTTATGGCGGATGACTTGATCTGTATTCTGTAAACTCACTATTGATTATTTTTGTTTGATTGTTTTGTGATTTAAATGATGTAAAATAGGAGTTTGATAAATGCCACAAAATGTACCAAGCCATATACAGAGTGAATAAGCGCTCCGTTTTGTTAGTGTGTCAATAAACGTCACTGAAAGTGTTTTTGTTTGTTTGTTTTTGTGTCCATTATTACATTTGCAAATGATGTTTCATTATAAAAACGTATTTAAAAACCCATATTTGAAATACAATGTACTTTTTTTAAAAACATATGTTAAAACTACACAGTAAAACTCAAATATTTGTTCCAGTTACTTCATTCGGCTTGCATAAACTGCTGTAGTTGAGTTTCACAAACCCAAATATCGTGTACACAGATGTCTGAGAGAATGCATATTTCAAACAGCATCATAAACCATGTTCTTTTCAGATGTTAATAGAAATATGGAGTGAAGCTGGGATTAATTTGGGTCAATCTCTGACATGGTGCACGTAGTTTTGATTGAGAAAGTTTATATTCACACATTTGTTGGTTTTTAACAGTGACAACTTGTAACGCTGTGCTGAATATATGATCTGAAATCGCACGCAAGTATGACTTCAAAACAACATTAGCACTATTTCATTGACTGTAAACACTGTTGTACCTTAATAGGCATGGCTGCTAATAATGTATGATCTCCCTGTTTAGAATAAGGAAAGAATACTTTTCTGAAATTAAAATTAAGATGAAAAAGTCTGAATGTGCGATTATAAAACCAACTTTACCTTAAAGTGGTTTTGTTTATGTTTTTTATATATATGTATACAGGGTTCATACAGTCATGGAAAACCTGGAAAAGTCATGGAATTTTGACATGGCATTTTTTAGACTTGCAAATGTTTTGGAAAAACAGAAAAACCCACAAGGTTTTGGAAAAGTCATGGAAATTACATTTACATTTAGTCATTTAGCAGACTTTTGTCCAAAATGACTTAAGCTGCGGTCACACTAGAGCTTGTACTTGCGAAATTCTGTCGTATGCGAAAAGGGTTGAGGTTAAACAATATGATCAGATGTTAATAAAACTGCGCGATTGCTCCATCTTTTAATTTTTTTTATTTTAGATTATCTTCTATTGGTCTAACGCAATCACCTGCTGTGATTTCACAGGTAAGAATTCACCAAGCTTCAACTTTCGAATGTGAATGAAATGCAAAACTTGTCACGCGTGCTTGTGTTTCTGGTCTGACTCCTTCGCATGCCTATGATTGGAAGTCCATAGAGCAAAAAGTGCAGTGTGATCGCGGCTTTAAAATAGATGTAGTTTACCTACTATTACTAGTTTAACAAAATATTAACATCCTCTTAAATTAATTTGACAAATATCAATATTTGTCAAACTAATTTAAGAGGATGTTAATAGTTACAGATCTGTATGCTGAAATAGAGGTTAGATGTTTTTACTTCTTTTCTTGACCAAAAACATGGTCTCACATCATTACTGCTGTGTAAGCATCATCTATTTTATATAAAAATAAATTGAAACTAAAGAGATTGTTGCTTTATTATTTGCTGTAATAAATGTAAACGTTTATTGTTTTTCTTATGATTTATCACGTATACGTAGACATTGCATGAAATATTAGGTCATGATGAAAATTGACTTGAAAGTCCTGGAATAATCATGGAACTCTTGTAGGAAAAATGTGTATGAATCCTGTCTTTATGTAGACTGATTTTATGTTTACTTGACTGCCGAACTGCAGACACTGAGATCTATGAAGACGCGAGTGTGAAATGGGAACCATAGTTCTTAGCGTTAAGTACATTCGGATGTTTTACAGTGAAACACAAACACAGAAGGCGGTACGCTTGCTTGTAGCACCGTGCTGTTTGTATGAGCTTGCATCATTTTACTCGTCTCTTTAGAACATGGTAAGATCACTATTATACATTTATATTATTAACGTGTAAGTCAAGTGTTTTGAGTCGTTTATATTTTAGTCCACATATTAAATCTAACATTTTGCCGCTCTGAAGTTATTTGTTTAATGGACAGACTAACCTTACAGTGTGGTAACTTAAATTATTTTGTTGAGAGAATTTTATTCGGTGGATTAATTTTCGACGAACAAAAACGCCTTTTTTGCATGTACCTGTCAGTTTTTAGATTTTTGGGCTTTTATCTGTAACTTTTGTTTTTAATTAAGGTAAAGTTGGTTTTATATTCGCACATTAGTTTAGTGACAGCTCCATACATTGTGTACCATGGTACTTTGAATATTCGTACTAAAAACAGATTTAAATAGTGATTCAAATCAACATTAGCACTATTTTATTGACTATTTAATCTTTGTGAACATTGTTGTTCTTCATTAAGGCGAAGTTGGTTTTATATTCGCAGATTCCGACTTTCTGATTTATATAATCTTAGTAAAGCAGTAATGGCAAATTCTAAATAGGGAAATCATATCAACAGCCAACAACCATGGAAGTACAACACTGTTTACAGTCAATTAAATAGTGCTAATGTTGTTTTGAAGTCTTATTTATAGTCCGAATATTCAAAGTACCATGGTAAACAATGTATGGAGCTGTCACTAAGCGAATGTGCGAATATAAAACCAACCAATTTCCTCAATTGAAAACGAAAGTTGCAGAAAAAAAGTACAATTCAAAATTTATTTAGGATGTTTTCGAAAGACCAAAGCCCAAAAATCAACTTTACCTTAATTTGTACTTCGATGGTTGTTAGCTGCTGATATGATTCTCTATTTAGAATTTGCTATTAATGATTTACTGAGGTTATATAATTAATGAGAAAGTCGAAATGAGGGAATACAAAACCCACTTTACCTCAATATTCGGATTTCATCTTAATGTAATTTCAGAAGAGTATTGTTTGCAAATTCAATAGGTATTTGAATTTAAAGAGCCGACTTTTATTCATATCTATATTCTGACGTTGTTGTTGTTTTTTTTACTGAGGGGTATGTTTATACATAATGTTACCTGCTCAAATTGAACAAATGTTATTTTCTAGCTGTTTTCTGAATTGAGGAGTTCAAAAAAATGATTCCTAAAATCAGCTTTGTAAAACCAGGCTCTGATATGTTGAGGAAAATTATAATTTGAATTTATCTAATATTCTGATTTTTTTTTTTTTTGTGCTAGAAATATCTGCAGATTAGCTCATACTCAATAAAATAATGTTTGCAATACTTAATGTAGTCAGTCAGGCGGGGACCTATGATGATGATAACTATTAATTGAATAACAGCAATTTTATTGTATTAATAAGCTGATCTGATCATCTCTTAGGCTGTCACACTGCACACAGACCTCGGCGATATGAAAATAGAGCTGTTCTGTGAGAAAGCCCCGAAGAGCTGTGAAGTAACACTACTTTTTTCCTTGTTTCCACATACATAATATCGCTGTATTGCAGCCTTGTTGCTTTTGTACCATCTTTATTTTACATTAATTCCAATGACATTTCCCCCTAGAATTTCCTTGCACTGTGCGCTGGTGGGTTTTACAACGGCTGTATTTTCCATAGAAATATAAAAGGCTTTATAGTCCAGACTGGAGACCCAACAGGTAACTAATCTAAGATTTCTTTCTTTCTTTCTTACATTATGGGACATTTTTTTGTGATTTTATATAGCTTAAGGCAAATTAAATATAAGTGACTGTGTTATTGTTTAAAATAACTTTAGTGAACATATATGAAAAATAATGTTCTGTCTTCATGAACAATGTATTCATTCATTCATTTTTTTATCGGCTTAGTCCCCTTATTAATCTGGGGTCGCTGGTTCGAGTTTCGACTGGGTCAGTTGGCATTTCGGTGTGGAGTTTGCATGTTCTCCGCGTGTTGGTGTGGGTTTCCTCCGGGTGCTCCAGTTTTCCCCACAGACATGCGCTATAGGTGAATTGATTAAGCTAATTGTCTGTAGTGTATGCGTGTGAATGAGTGTGTATGAATGTTTCCCAGTACTGGGTTGCAGCTGAAAGTGCATCCGCTGCATAAAACATATGCTGGATATGTTGGCGGTTCATTCCGCTGTGGTGACCAGGGGACTAAGCCGAAGGAAAATAAATGAATGAATTGTTATGCTGAACAGGGTTGCCAGGTTTTCAAAGCAAAAGTTAGCCAATGGCCAATCAAAACTCTCCCAATCCTTAAACTCAGAATTTGCCATTCTCGTAAGTAAAAATAATAATTTAAATCACTGAATGGATTAAAAAATATATAGTTTTTCTTTTTTTATTTTTAATTACTGTATATTGGTATTGGTAAATATTCGTTTTTCATAAATAAAATAATCTTACCTTCAAATTGACAGCTGATAAAGCAAATCCTCCAGCTGGTTGTGGTTTTTCCTCTTTGAATATATTTTACATCTCTGTATGCATTACACACATTTTCTTTTAAAAACACTTTTATTAGCAATTATAAAGATTAAATGAAATATGCTGTTTTAGTCATTATTTAGCAAAAATCCAGGAGAGTCCTGCCAACTGTTACTATATAATCAAAAAAACCTGGGAAAACTGCAGACTTGGCAACACTGATGCTGAATGACACCTTATTCCGTGTCTTATAACTACTAGTATCCAAGTTTGATCTACTTTTGGGCTTCTCAATACTTTCAGTAAAACAAAACAAGTATTTAAAAAATGTGTAGAAGAATTACAAAATGAGAAGCTGAGTTACACTTTTAATTGAAATGAAATATTAACTTTTTATATTGTTGTTGCATCAGAATGGTACAAATGCTGACTGGTTTTGATGTTTGCCATGTAAACGCTAAAAATGAACACAATTCAAAAAGGTTAAATGTTCTGGAAAAAGTAGCCGCATTTGTTTGTGGTAAAATGTGAAATTAATTTCATCTAGCAGAAATGTTTAACTTGTTGTTTTGATGCTTGAAAACCTCCTGTATTTTTATTTTATTTTACAATTGTGAAATCAATGAATGCTTGGTTAACCTTTCTTTTTCTTTTTATAAACCATATTCTGTATGAATTATTTGGTTGATTTATTCACAACTATGATTTTTCTTCAGGCACAGGCAAAGGAGGAACCAGTATTTGGGGAAGAAAGTTTGAAGATGAATTCAGTGAACATTTGAAAGTATGTACTGATAATAAAGAATAATGATGTGGTACTTTACTGAGTCCTGTACCATAATCAGACACAGCTTAAACTTTAAGGCTTGATGATTCATGTCTGAGAGTCCTTGAAGAATAATATTCAATCACATATGGCTTTATTATTTCTGCAGTGTTTTGGGGTTGCATTGATTTGTGTTTGGTAGAAATATTGCGTTATGCATCTAGTCTTTGCAGAAAGTAGCATCACTTTATGTACAAATATTTACAAGCAAGTTAATCATTCCTGAGCTAGATTAAATTGCACAGTCATCTATCCATCTCTGACCTATTGTTTATCTTCTTTAGCATAATGTCCGCGGTGTAGTGGCCATGGCAAATAATGGACCAAACACAAATGCATCACAGTTCTTCTTCACATATGCAAAACAGCCTCATCTGGACATGAAGTACACCGTTTTTGGAAAGTAAGCATTTTGATAGTGTTTTATAATAGAAGATAATAGTTATTTGAGTATTAAACTGTTATAATTACACTAGTGGTAATGATTTATAACACAAACTCATCTTTCATTACAGAATTATAGATGGACTCGAAACTCTGGACGAAATAGAGAAACTCCCTGTAAATGAAAAGACTTTCCGTCCTCTTAATGATGTCCGTATTAAGGATGTTACGATCCATGCAAACCCTTTTGCCGGTTGATTGATTGATTGAAACACTCAATGCCTTGTGTTGTAAATATAAATAAATGTTTTGTACTTTTCTTGTCAGTTTCATGCTGTTACGTTAATAATGCTCTAGTCTGGTGCTCATTGAGGTAAAGTTGGTTTTATATTCTCACATTTGAACTTTCTCGCAAATTCTAAATAGTGAAATCATATTAGCAGCCAATGAATATCAAAGCACATTGTTCACGTCACTTAAATAGAGCTAATGTTGTTTTGAAGTCATACTTGCATGCAATTTCAGACCCAATATTCAAAGTAGCTTGGTAAAACAATATAAGAAAGATGTCACAGTTTAAAAATGAATGAATGTGCGAATACAAAACCAATTTTACCTCAATCTGGTGCTCTTTAGTCATTTTCTTTACTAATATCAGGATGCTGTAAAACTTAGTACAGCTTTTAGTTTAACAAAACACAGAAAAAACTCATGGATATGATTTGAAGAAGCCTGAAAAATCGACCACATTGCAATTTAATGGGAAACAATTTATGGCGTTTGTCCACAAAAAAAAAAAAAAAAAAAAAAAAAAAATAATATATATATATATATATATATATATATATATATATATATATATATATATATATATATATATATATATATATATATATATATATATATACTTAAAATACTTAAGGTGTTAGCTTTGTTTCCTAAAATCAGTGTTAATATTTAGCATTATTTTCTGATTTTTGTTTGTATGTACCACTATTTTGAAAGCCAATGAAAGGACTATTATTTTGAAGTGTTCATGACGCAAGTGACCCGGAAATATGGGTCAACACAAATACATTAATTAAAATAGCTCAATCCCGCAATGAGCCAGGCGTGTATTAAAATGGGGAGAACTATAAGATTACTATAAAATAGTTTTTTTATTACCGTATTTGTAAATAAAGTAATGATCCTTTAAGTTGTGAATGAATGACGTCATTAACTCGTTCACTAGACCCGAGCACGTGAGCTAGAAAACCTGCGAACTCAGAACTCATCATAATGGCAGCTCCTGATGCTTTTAAAGTAGGTTTGAGGCTCTTACACAAACAGCATTTCATTTATATAGATATGCTGGTGCTTCTGAGTTGTATTACTCACTTCAAGGTAAACGTGATGATTTTGTGTTTTAGGTTGGCTCTTTAAAAGACAAAGTGACGCTGATTACGGGCGCGAGCTCAGGAATAGGTGCGGGCACGGCGCTGCTCTTTGCTAAACTGGGCGCGCGCCTGGCGCTAAACGGCCGCGATGTGGAGAATCTCACCAAAGTCGCCAAAGAGTGTGAAGCTTGTGGAGCAGCGAAAGTAAACACACAGATGAACACACACTGTATGGCAAGCCGTTTGAACGTTTCATCTGTTAAAGTTCGTCAAAAAAAAGAAAAAAAAAACTAGTATGTTGGTAACCGTGTTAACAGCTGATTAGTCACGGGGGTGTAATGGACCCTTTTCACAAGACTTGTTGAACGGTCATCATATTCTTAAATCCTTGAAAGTTTTTAATATTTAGATTTTTTTAAATGTAAGGACATTTATATGTATAAACGTATGTATTATACAATTTTTGCGTCAAATTACCAAAAACTAATTACCACTCATGAAAGGTGTTTCTAATGCACGCTGCATTAGAAACACCTTTCATGAGTGGTAATTAGGGCTGAGAGGAAATTTAATATTCTCTCTTTTGGCTGCTGTCACCAACCTCACACTGTTTTCCCCTTTTTCTTAAAGTCTTGATAACACTACGAGGTGTTTTCCTTTATTATTTCTGCAAATAGGATTGTAAAAAAAAAAAAGTCATAATCTCCCATTCACTGCGCTCTAAATTTACTCAACTATGACAACTTCTGCTGCTAAGAAACCCGGAAATGTGAAAAGGCTTTGTTTGCTTACACTTTTTCGCTCGCATAATTTTGAAAATTAATTTATTATTTTTTTACAAATTAAGAAATTTTTATTCAAAAATTGGCATCTTTGTTGCTCCATATGCGACACTTCGATATGCGATTAGGGTACTCGTGCGATTTTTACATACTAGTTTCTAGTATTCCTGAGCTACAGAGTACCATTATCAAGGACTCATCATGCACAGATATCTTTTATATCCTCTGGTGTATATCTATTTTAAATAGATTTTAATTAAATAACAGTTGTCATTCTACATCTCATTTCCGCCACTAAATTCAAAATAAAAAAAAGTCATTGCTACTTTTTACCTCAGACTTTTGTCTGTTTAATGGCTTATTCGTCCGATTCATACGGCTAATAATTCAAGTTTAGGGATGAGCAAATCATATTAAATTGTACAAATTTAAAAAAATCAAATAGTTACAAATTGGCGTGAGATAGCATTGGTAATGCATTTGAGCTATTTTTCTTACAATTGTGAGGCTAAACTTACAAAGTCAGAATTTCCAGATATAAACTCTAAATTCTGATTTAATAAAACTACGAATTCGCAATTTAAAAAGTTGCAATAATAACCTAACTAATTACTCAGTGGTGAAAACAGGCTTCCATACTCTTCACTGGACGAGATCCTGGAGATCGTTTTATCTGTAATGTACTGCCACAGACAAAAAAAAAAAGAGAATTTCTGTGAGGACAAATTAAAGTTTACAGAAATAATACAATAGATACTAGTACAGTTGATAGATTAAACGTTAAAATGGCTTGCCACAAAATCCCAGTTTTGAGAGATAAATCCTGATATGTTGTCTGTTGTTGAATGATGTGTTTAGCCGTTATTGGTGGCAGGAGATTTAACAGATGAGGAGACTGTGAGGAGGACCGTTGAGGAGGTCATTGCTCACTTTGGGAGGCTGGACGTCCTGGTCAACAGTGCAGGAATCCTCGCCATGGGCAGCATAGAGACCACTGATATGGCCCAGTATGACAAAGTCATGTCTGTTAATGTCAGGTAAAGATGGTGTTATGCACATACACTGGATTAAGTAGATCAGGGGTGTTTGAGTGTTCAGATATGATGATGATCATGTGAAGCAGTGTCTAAAGAGTAATTACCGGCAGCTAGCTCTCTGCAACTCTCACATGGTCGTCCACTGAACCTAGGCAGGGCTGTGCCCGCTTAGTACCTGGATGGGAGACCACATGGGAAAGCTAGGTTGCTTTCGGGAGTGGTGTTAGTGAGACCAGCAGGGGTGCTCAACCTGTGGTCTGTGTGGGTCCTAAGGCCCCAGGATAGAGAAGGGGACACTATGTTGTCCCCTATGAGTGCTGTCTTTTGGATGAGCCGTAAAACTGAGGTCCTGTCTCTCTGTGGTCGGAAAATATCCAAGTATGTCCTTCCAAAAAAAAAAAAGATTAGGAAATAAAAATTTGTAAAGCACTTATTATTATTAATAGTTAAAGTTTTACCAAATTTGGTTTTGTGCTTTTGATATTATTAGTAGTATTTTTTATTGAATTAATTTGAAAGGTCTATTTTTTACGCTATATTTTATTAATAATTCTCCTTTTGTATGTCTTCGTACTTTTTAGGTGCATTTGTATTAGTTGATTTTCATTCATTATTGTTTACCTATTATTTAAGTTTAAATGAACACGAGGTGAAAGTGGTACGAATTAAAAAACATCTTTACAGTTAATGCTTTATTTAATCAACTAAATAATTGTAAATATTTTAATGTTTTTAAATATTATCATAATAATAAATAAACAATAATGAAACAGACGGCAAAATGGGAAAGTGTAACTCCTGGTTGGAGAAAGACGAGTTTAAACAGTGGCTGAAACCTGTCGCTGAAACCACCACGTTATTTATTCTTTCAAGCTTTGTTTCCTCCGAGCTTATCTGAGTTCTGTTGCATGGTTGTGCTTTATTGATTTATCTGACTACAGCTGTTTATTAACAACTGGTTATTAAGTTAAAGGTTTGATATTGATTAGAACTTGAAGTGGCGATGAGGACTTAAAGTATTCTGAGAAGGTCTTTAAAAAATCTTAATAATGTATTGAAAGCACATTTCAGATTCCTGCATATACCCTGAATAAATGACCTTACTGTGTGTGAATGTCTTATCGTATCAAATACACCAATTCAAAAAAGCCATATTCTTCTGCTGTGTTAATGTAGCCTTTATGACCTTTGACACAAAATCAAGCCTTTTCTTTTCTTCCAGATCAATATATCATCTCACTCACCTCTGCGTGCCCCATCTGATCAAAACTAAAGGCTCGATTGTGAATGTATCCAGTGTGAACGGGCAGCGATCAGTGAGTCTGATTTTTCATATATATATATATATATATATATATATATATATATATATATATATATATATATATATATATATATATATATATATATATACATATATATATATATATATATATATACACAACAGTTCTGTCGGGTTTTCAAATCTGATTGGCTGATAGCCGTGCAATATTCTGCAATATCAGAACTCCTACACCCTCTTTACCCTTTGTGTATTACTCCACCCACATACAGCAAGCAAAAAGCAGACACTACAGATCTGAAGTTTAAAAGATGCTTGCTCAACTGTTTTAACTGTCAGCTTATGATTTGAATGTGGAATGTGGAAGAAAAGTAGTTCCACATACAAAAGGGTTTTTGAGACTTTGAGACTCTCCGTGTTTGATTTTGTTTTTATATACACAATTATGTCGTCAAACTGTTGTATAAACGCAATATCACACTAGTAGCAGTGCGATATGGCTGTATATCGGCACTGGTGGGGGCACTAAGGCACTCGCACGCCTCCCACCAGTGCCGATATACAGCCATATCGCACTGCTACTCGTGTGATATTGCTCATATATATATATATATATATACACACACACACACACACACACATAAGCACCAAATGAGCCATTAAAGGGACGGTACACCCAAAAATGAAAAATCCATCATTATTTACTTGCCTTCCACTAGTTCAAAACATGACTGAGTTTCTTTCTCCTGTTGAACAGAAAGGATGATATACTGAAGAATGCTGGAAATTAAACAGCCATTGATTTCAATAGTATTTTTTGTTTTTATATGGATGTCAGTGGCTGCTTTTTTCCCAGTATTCCTCAGGATATCATGTTTTGTGTACATCAGAATTAAACAAATTCAGTAAATAAATGAGTACGTTTTCATTTTGGCGTAAACTATCTCTTTAATCATATAAATATACATGAACTGTTCATTAGTTTACTCATGTGTGCTTTGGTTGATCTTCATTGTTCTGTCTGTTATAGTTTCCTGGTGTACTGGCCTACTGTATGTCCAAATCTGCCATCGATCAGTTCACTCGCTGCGTTGCACTTGGTGAGGAATCTCAGGAATCAGGAGTGTTGTTCACAAGACAAGCTAGCAATAAAAGTAGATTGTCAGATGTATTGTATATATTAATGCATACAGCGGGAAAGTATTGAACTTCACCATTTTTCTCTGAAAACATATTTCTAAAGGTGCTGTTGACTTAAAATTTTCCACGGATGTTGATAGCAACCAAAGAAATCCATATATTATGCAGTCTAATTAGTTTACAAATGAAGTTATGTGTGATAAAACGAAACGACACAGGGGAAAAAGTATTAAACACATGAAGAAAGGGAGGTGTAGAAAGGCATGGAAAGCCCAGACAGCAACTGAAATCTCTCAGTAGTTCTTCAGCAATCCTCTGCCCTTCGTCAGAGTAAATGAATATTCTCTGCTTTAGTCTAACATCTACATTATCAGGATGAAGATGATACCAGGGTGGACATTTCAGCAAGAGAGTGATCCAAAACACAGCCAAAGAAACTGTCAAATGCTTTCAGAGAAAGAAAATCAAGCTGTAGAATGGCCTAGTCAATCACCTGACTCGAATCTAATAGTGCTGTGAGCTAGCTCTCTATTACTTACAAATAGTACAGTAATTAAAGAAAAGCTGTACTGTTTAACTGAATGTTTTCTTGTCTTTGTTTTGTCGTAGAGCTGGCATCAAAGCAAGTACGTGTCAACTCAGTATGGTATGTTTAATCGTTGCCATACTTTACATGCATGTACAATTATTACTTGGATGTACAGTACTAGCAAATGACTTTGTTAAACTGTGTCTGGACAGCCCGGGAGTGATTATAACAGAAGTTCACAAGCGTGCAGGATTGGACGAGGAACAATATGCTCAGGTTTGAATAAATAAGTATTTTGTTGTCCCAGAAACTATTGTAAGTGATAATATTGTCCTTTTACTGCAAATGTCACATCCATAACGCTGGAATTGCTCTATTGTATATTGCATCCATAAATGACTGTGATCATGTCTATGTACTGTGACAAGTCAATATATTAATTGTTGCTACAGGCCTAAATCTTACTGCAATGCATGTTTTAAACGATAACACTTGTTTTTTTTTTTGTACTTTGCTTTAGTTCATTGAGAAGTGCAAAGTGACCCATGCTCTGGGCAGACCGGGTGAGGTAGACGAAGTAGCTCATGCTATCGCCTTCCTGGCATCTGATGCGGCGACATTTATAACTGGTGTCAATCTGCCGGTGGATGGAGGTCGACATGCCATGTGTCCACGGTAATGCTCTGCCACGAATCAAATAAAGATATTAAATAAATAATACTTGAAGGCTGTAATCAATAGCGTACACATAAGTCATTTCACATATATAAACACTAAGAGGGGAAAAAGTGCACGTTTCATGCAGTATCTGACTGCAGTCGTTTAATGAATCACTGTCGATTTTCTGAAAAATAACACACTGATGGAAATATGAAAACATTCTTTACAGACCAAGAGTTGCACGTAGTGTTCGTAAAACGGCTGTATGCAAATGAGGAAGAACTACATTAGCATTCAAAACTGAAATACGATCTCATCGGGTACACTGTAATAATATAGTGCAGAGGTGGCCAACCCTGTTCCTGGAGAGCCACCTTCCTGCAGGTTTCAGTTGCAACCCATATCAAACACACCTGCCTGTAATTATCACGTGTTGTTCAGGTCCTAATTAATTGGTTCAGGTGTGTTTGATATGGGTAGCAACTGAAATCTGCAGGAAGGTGGCTCTTCATGAACAGGGTTGGCCACCCCTGATATAGTGGAATCTTTACAAAAGATAAAATAACGTCAAATGATGCAACAGCAGCATTCAAAAGATAAAGAGGATTCATTGTGAACGCTCCTGTCAATCACCTGTACAGCTTTCTTCTTTGAACAAGAATCAACTTGATCGTTTACTATAAAGGTACCGTTAGCAGTGAAAACGCAGGTCTGATTAGGGTGACCTGTACCGCTCAGGAAATGAGGCATTTGACTGGACGTGCATCTCAATCAATTGTTACTAAAGGTGTGTTCATACTGGACAGGTGTGTTCAAACTTAAGGTGCTTTCACACTAGCACTTTTGGTCCGCACGCGGGTTTGTTTGATGTCAGAGTACGGTACGTTTAGCTAGTGTGAACGTGTATTTCTTCATAAGTTCTGAGCTGAAATACGATCACATGTACACACATACAAGCGCATTTTAAGCACAAGAACCAAACTACAAGTATGAACACACCTTCAGTGTACACTTATGAATTAAAGGGATAGTTCACCCAAATATGAGATTTACACATCCTGCACCGGTTTAATTTTATTCTGGTGAATAAAAAAGAAAGATATTCTGAAGAATGTTGGAAAGCAGCATACATTGTCTTCTAATGTTGGAACTAAAAACAGTAGGGTTGCACAATATATTGTTCCAGCATCATAATTGCAATGTGATCATTCGCAATAGGATTTTCAATGTTGAGTCTGTTATAATGTGTCATTTGATTGTGTTTTTGCGGTCTGTGACTGTTTGAAGACTTTTGGAAGCATTCAGGCAGTAACTTTAATAATGATTATTTTTTTATTACTGTACCAAAGTATACTGTATGGCAAAACAGCAGTTCAATGGTTAGCACTGTTGCTTCACAGCAAGAAAGTCGCAGGTTCGAGCCCCGGCTAAGCCAGTGGGCATTTCTGTGTTTCCCCCCACAGTCCAAAGACATGCACTATAGGTGAATTGGATGAACTGAGTTGGCCGTATTGTAAGAGTGTGTGTGAATGTCAGAGTGTATGGTTGTTTTCCAGTACTAGGTTGTGGCTGGAAGGGCATCTGCTGCGTAAAACATATGCTAGAATAGCTGGTGGTTCATTCAACGGTGGCAACGTCTGATAAATTAGAGACTAAAGGCTGATTTATACTTCTGCGTCAAACGCCGGCGTATGCTCCGGCGCTGACGCATAGCCCTTCGCCGTGGCCGTCGGCGTCGCTGACGTGCACCTCTCAAAATTGTAACTACACGGCGCGTAGCGCAAGCTCTGTGATTGGTCGGTTTGGTAGCGCTGACGAGTCTGGGCAAGACCGAGAGCTGCGCGAGCTGGACGCGAGCACAATGTTCACGATTGTTTACAAGTGTGGAGTCCCGTGAAGGAGCTCCTGATGGAAAGTTTTGTTTTGTGTTTATCTCATAGTTAAAGTTGTTGCACGTCTGCCAGTTCCTGCCTCAAAATGAGCGAGTTTGAGCCACTTGTACATCCAAGAAGTGTTCCGGAAAAGCAAAACAGCAGAGAAGAAACTCAACACAGAGGAACATTTACACCTCACTTCCCACTAGCGTTTCGGAAGTGTTAATGCAGACCGACAGAGACAGCGCGCAGAAGTATAAATGCACAGCAACGCGCGTTGCATGCGCCGTGGGTCACGCCGGTCACTTGACGCAGAAGTATAAACCAGGCTTCAGCCGAAGGAAAATTAATAAAACCCAGAAAACTCAATATTAAATCAGCGGTGTTTAAGAATGCACTCAACAGTGCTCAAATGCAAAATGGACATTGACCTTTTAAAATTGGTGTTGAATCCAGTATCTACCCTGCTGGTTTCCAACAGTCTTCAGCAGAAACTCAAACAAGTTTAGAACCACTTGAGTGCAAGTAAATGGTGATAATTTGGATGAACTATCCTTCTAACACCAGTGGATTGCAGGCTAATTGACTTCAAGGCCCCTGTTTGTCAAAGAAGATATTACCGAAATGTCCTCTTTTTCCTTCTGGTTATAATAAAAATAAATAAAAAGGGATTTTCATGAAGATTATGGTTTCATAACGACATTTTAAATCCGTTTACAGCTCTGCTCCTTGAAGTTTACTGAGGCACTCCTTTTTGAGAACCACTTGTTGAGACAAAGTCCATGTCGCATATATATTAAAAAATACACATACACAATATTCCTACAAACTTATAATCCTTCCAGCAAACTGCCTTCGTTGGCATTATCAAAGCTGTTTTTCCCATGGATCTGCTTCAGGTGTTTACGGAGAACTGGTTTGTGCGCAAACACCATGTCGCAGTAGTTACAGCGGTGTGGTTTGTCCCCGCTGTGAAGGTTCAGGTGGTCCAGCAGCGAGCACTTCTGAGTAAACGTCTTCCCGCAGATCTTACACTGGAAGGGTTTGATGCCGGCGTGGACCCGCATGTGCCGGTGCAGGTTTCCTTTCTGGGTAAACGTCTTTCCACACAGGAGGCACATAAACAGCTTGTGCATCTTCAGATGGTTGGCGTAGTTCTCCAGCTGACGAAATACACGTGCGCATTTTGGGCACTGGTGGTACCACTGCATGCTCTTCTCCCCGTTCCTGGAGCATCCCCCCCATAGATTCCCCTTCCCAGATCCGCTAGGTCCGGGTGTAGACATGGAATATTCAGCTGTGGGATTAACGGTGATTTCAGCAGGCCGGGTTTCCACGGTGGAGTTTATCAGGGAGTGTTGTGGCTCAGGTGAGCGTAGTGTTGGGGAGCGACTGCGACTGGAGCGACTCTGGAAGTTGTCAGGCACGCGCTCATCTAATGACTCCACTTTAACGATGCTAATCGGACTGTCTTCTCTACTGTTGTTGTTTCTAAACACCGCTGGTGGAGATTTGGGCTGTATGATCACATCATCATCGTCATCATCATCATCATCAAACTCATCTTCTTCATTGTCCACCTCATCCTCTTCATCACACACTTTCTTCACAGCTGCTTGATTACGCTGAGGGGTGAAGTCTGAAGGCTGTCGCGATGATGCACGCTCATCTTTGACCTCATGTGGTTTTATGAATTTATTTAGCGCTTCGGTGCACTGCTCCACAATATGACCCATCTGCAGGAAGCTGGCTACGGTTAAATAGTGTACTAATTCAAGTTCTGGGAACTGAAGCGTCCCGGTGTAGCAGGACAGAAGAAGCTTCTGACCTACCTCAGCATCCTGCTGTGTAGCTATTTGGACTTCATTCGAGTCCTGAAGGACAAACTGGTCTCTGAGGAAAGGGGAGCCGGCAGCGAACACCACTTTGTGTCCAGGCACCTCCAAGTCATTGATGCGGACCACCACATCACAAAAACGCCTGTCTCGACGAAGAGCATCCATCTTTTGGAGCATGGAGTCCCCGAATGTGGCAAAGTTGAACTGCAGTATCACCCCGTCCTGAGCCATGGTGTGGGCTACTATTTAAAAATGTACAGGTTAGTAGAGATATGACAGATTTAAATCGTTAAATCTTGAGTATACTTCTTTTAAAGCACACATTTATATCCAAACATTGATGGCGTTTGTTAATAGTATGAACATTTCTTGTTGACACGATGATCTTAATAACGTTAACGTTAGTACAGGCCTGGAAACTGCACTGTGCTAAAGCAGAAACAGTGGATGAAAGAAAACTGACGGTAAAGATACATCGTCAAAAGAATAAAGTAAACGTGTTTTCATTTAAAATATAAATACCTGCGACAGTTTTGTCTCTATCTGGGTGTTTTCTTGTCCTGCAGCTCCTGTATGTGTGTGTGTGTGTGTGTATGGATTCAGACGGAAAAGGATGTGCTGTGAGACGGAGTCGAGCTTCCGATTGGTTGGGAAATTTAAAGGGGCAGGACACCGATACAGGTGGCTCATTGTGAAAACAGCTTTTCCGTAAACATCGGCTTTTTATTATAGTTAAGTTCAATTTAACACTACTTAAGGGAACATAAATGTTTATCTGGAGTTAGAGCTTAAAAAACTGTAATCCAACATTATCTGGATCATTTTATATGGTGACCCGTGGTAACTTGCCTTGACATCTAACGTTAGCATCTTCAGGATTTAAAGACTTTTATTTTATATTTTACAATAGTATAATAATAATAAAAATAATATTAATGAAGACTACTGTTTTGTTTATGAAAGAGATAATTTTACAATAGTAGCCTGTTACTATTAATTTTATTGTTACATAGCCAAGCCAACATAATAATAATAAAATTATATATATATATACGTTTTAATGGTTTTACATTATTTATGTAATCCATTCATCTTTAAATATGACAAAATAACTTTTTTCTTTTTTAAATGATTGTTCCAGTTTTATTTCCCAGTACTGGGTTGTGGCTGGAAGCCCTGTGTAAAACATATGCTGGAATATGCTGGAATCATTCCACTGTAGTGACCCTTGATAAATAAGGGAGTAGGCTGAAGGATGAATGAATGTTCCAGTTTTAAGTTCGTGCTGTTTTTCTTTGTTTCAGTGAAACTCATGAGTATTACAGTATTATAAATAGATAATTATCAGTTCATATTAATTATTAGAACAATTAATGCTTTTGTATTAACATTAAACATTTCCCAGGGCTTTTTTTGTGGAGAAAATCTAATTTTATTAGTTGATAAACTAAATTTGCCACAAGGAGGCAGTGCGTTCACTCGATGGAGTTTTAGTGGCTTGAGGACGTACTCACCGGCCACTTTATTAGGTACACCTTATTAGTACCAGGTTGGACCCCCTTTTGCCTTCAGAACTGCCTTAATCCTTCGTGGCATAGATTCAACAAGGTACTGGACATTTTCCCCTGAGATTTTAGTCTATATTGACATGATAGCATTTAGCAGTTGCGGCAGATTTGTCGGCTGCATAACCGTGATGCGAATCTCCCGTTCCACCACATCCCAAAGGTGCTCTATTGCAGTGGTTCTCAAAGTTTGGTACGTGTACCACTAGTGGTACGCGGGCTTCCTTCTAGTGGTACACGGAGGAATGACAAATATCATGTACATGCTACATATATTTAAAAATTTATTAAAAATTATGTGTATAATATGCCATATATGACATATAGCCTATATTTCTGAGGTAATATGCCATGTTTTTTTAAACTGTGCAGAGTTGTAGCTGCTTTACTGGGCATACTACGCTACTGTATTTCAATATTGCTCATTTTGGTGGTACTTGGAGAAAGAATTTTTTTCTGAGGTGGTACTTGATGAAAAAAGTTTGAGAACCACTGCTCTATTGGATTGAGCTCATCTCACTGTAGAGGCCATTTAAGTACAGTGAACTCATTGTCGTGTTCAAGAAACCAGTCTGAGGTGATTTCGCGCTTTATGACGGTGCGTTATCCTGTTGGAAGTAGCACCTTTCTTCCCCGTTGTGATGCTCGATTTGAACTGCAGCAGATCGTCTTGACCATGGCTACATGCTTAAATGCATCGAGTTGCTGCCATGTGTTTGGCAGTTGGACAGGTGTACCTAATAAAGTGGCCGGTTGGTGTATATGAATAACCTTTCATATAAATGTGGTAACTTGTAATGCGTTTGTTACAACAATGCCTGTAGTTCAGCAACAATAGCAAAGCAGACATACAAAATCATCTGAAGTTTCATGAGTCTCTCAAACACCAAAGACCAAACAAGAGTCAGAATGCACAGTTTATTGCAAATGCTTAACCATACAGTACATTTACTCATCGGCACAGTGGTTTATATGGGATAATACACAGGCTGTAAAAAAAGACAAGCTTTTTGTTTGTTCATAAGTAACTTTGTCATTGTGCTCCATCTAAAAACGCTCAAAAGGCCTGAAAATGCTGTCAGTTATTTAAGAAAAACCTTTCATGTTTCAGCCACCCTCATTATGAAAATTAAAAACTGAACGGGACTGTTATATTAGTATTGCATTTCCATTGTAAATAAACGTACTGTACGGCTCAACGAAGAACCTTTAAAGTCTATGGAGAATTTCCACCCTACAAAAGGATCTTTATAGTGGAAAGGAAGGTTCTTTAGATTTTTAAAATAACAACAATCATGATTTCTTTTAGCCCTCTTACTGCATTCAGGTCCCTTTTGTCCAGGAAGAAACGTTATATTATAATTATAAGGAGTAATAAATATCTAAATATAAAGGAACAAAACATCGCACATGCTTTTAGATCCAAAAACATCACACGCATATTAGGTTTCTGTGTATTGTGGGGACTTTCCATAGACTTTTAATTGTTTTTAATCTGACTAAACAACATTTCTGTCTCCAACCCAATATCTAAACATAGTACTTACAGTAAACCTGTGTTTTTTTTTTAGTATTTAAGTGCATGTTTTACTATCTTGGGCTTCACTAATTGTGTGGGGAACATTTTGAAACACTGAAGTTTCACACAATGTATTCTGTTGACACATGTATGCCAATCGACAAAATCATTCCAGCATGAAAGTTTATCCCGTATTTCATCTAAGTGAAAATGCATGAATTTATGCAAGTAAAATGTTTATTATTAATATTAATGAGTCATATTTACTGTATTTTGTTTAACACATAAGTAACTTTCACAAGTCTTTGAGTAATATTGAGTATATTTAAAGCACTTATTTGAATTATTTAAAGAAATTGTCTCATCAGTATTGTCTTTTTGTGTGGTTCATGTGTAATATTATAATCATATCTACGCTTCCATCTACTGTTTTTAATGCACAATTTGCTATATCACATAAAAATGGAAACATCGCTAAAGGTTCCATAAAGAATCCTTAACATACATAAAACCTTTCCAAAACACATAAACAATATAATTAGAGGAAAAGGGTTCAGATTATTTACACTGGGAAAATTAAATATTACGAGAAGAGCTAAAAATAATGAAATGCACACCAGGACCTGACGTGGCTGAAGAGAGGACCGAGGCAAACAAAGTACGTTTTTTGGCACTCAAAAGTGTTTTTGTAGCTTCATATGCTTACAGTTGAAGTCACAGAATATTTCAACAATTCCTTTCTAGACTTCAATAATCTCAGTTCCATTTCTGTGTATTGAGGACGAGAGAGCTCCAGGATTTCATCTAAAATATCCTAACTTGTGTTCTGAAGAGGAATGAAGGTCTCAGGGGGATTGGAACAACATGAGGGTGAGTAACTAATAACACAATTTTCATTTTTGTGTCGACTAATCCTTTAAATATATAAACTGTTATATTTCTTGGGATGTCAAAAGAACAGCCGAGCTTATCAGAGCAAACCAAAGTGAAAGTCTCCTGTTCACCAGGACTGATTGGCGAGAGTACAGTCAATGTTTCACCCAGAAACCCTCACAAAAGCAAGACATCTGACACCACGGAGGATTGGTGTCGGGGCTTTTTCAG
Organism: Danio rerio; assembly: GCF_052040795.2. Lineage (NCBI taxonomy): Eukaryota > Metazoa > Chordata > Actinopteri > Cypriniformes > Danionidae > Danio > Danio rerio. The sequence continues at coordinate 72,125,639 of NC_141025.1, forward strand.
CTTGATTTCATCCTTTGCTTCAGTTTCTCACACTGAGACCAGACAGGTTCAAATCCCCATCCACAGCTACAGTACGTATCGTTTTTCTACCTCTGCCTCTAAAACTATAGTACTTCATCCAGGATAACAGCGAGTATCGTATGTATTTAGTTTCGCCGTGTGACTTTCGATCTGTGGTGTATTGTTAAATGACCCGCTCTACTGCGACTCGCCTTATAGAATCAGACCTAAGGAAAGCCAAGAAGAAATAAAATCAGAGACAGAGTGTAAAAATGTGCTGCTTTTTTATGATAAAAAGAGGCGGTCGGAAAAAAATCATCAAGCTGACACATCACTACTTTGTATAACTGAAATGTTTATTAAGGTTTTTGGTGAACACGATGGTCTTCTGTCCCAAAGCACAAGAATATGTGTGTCGCTTATGAGACGGACTCACTTTTTTCGTTCTTCAATCTGTTCGACTTCACTGGATTCATCCACCACCTTTCCATTCACCATGGTCTGGGTGACCACCTTCACAATCTTCCTGGTTCTCACTTCAGGCTCTTCTACAAAAGAGGGAAAAACACAAAATAACTTGCGATAACAGTCCAAAAACTAGTACACCCAAAATTTAATTTCATTTATTCATTTTCTTTTCGGCTTAGTCCCTTTATTAATCTGGGGTTGCCACAGCGGAATGAACCGCCAACTTATCCAGCATAAGTTTTACACAGCGGATGCCCTTCCAGCTGCAACCCATCTCTGGGTAACATCCATACACACTTATTCACACTCATACACTATGAACAATTTCGCCTGCCCAATTCACCACATGTTTTTGAACTTGTTAGGGAAACTAAGGCCTAGCCGAGGCTTGAACTAGAGGTCTGCATTACAGCCGTGGGACCCGACCAGATTTCTTGCAGCGCGGAAATACATTTCCGAATAAAGCATGGGAGCGGTTGGTAACTGGTGTATTTTGAACGGGAGCGGGCGTTCTAACAATATCGATCCTGACTCCTGTATGTATGTGTGTGAATGAGAGAGCGTGATGCTGCGTTTAGCTTATTGTCTATGGGTGTGTATGTGTGAATATGAGAGAGAGAGCTTGGTGCTGTGTGTGTGTGTCAATGAGAGAGAGCGGGATGCTGACTGTGTCACTTGTTTGGTGCTGTGTGTCTGTGTGTGTGTGTTCAGCATTCGTTGTTCATCCCCCCTCCCCCGGGCGTAAACCGTTAGCGGGAACGGGCGCGGCAGGTAGAAAACAGGGTGGGGCTGGCAGCGGGACAACGAAAGCTGAATATAAGCTGGAGCGGTCGGCTTCAGACTAAAACCTGGCTGGAGCGGGATTCAAAATTTAGTCCCGCCAAATCTCTAGCTCGAACCAGCGACCTTCTTGTTGTGAGGCGACAGCACTACCTACTGCGCCACCACGTCGCCCCTCAAAATTGATATGTTATAGAAAAATGTTAAGTACAAATTTTGAAAAAGAGGAAAAATCAAGAGAAGCAAAACAATTGAAGAATTTAGTTGAAATTTTGAAGGTTGTAATTTATTTTTACAATATTTTGCTTGAATTTAATTGCTTTATCTTTCAATTTCTAAAGATGGTTGGTGACTAAAATATTACTTTAATAAATATATCAGTTAAATAAATCTGTTTTGTTTAAATGCACCAAAATACATTGCCTATATTCACTGAGAAATAAAAAATATATATTTATTTATTTTAAAAATGGGGTGTACTCAATTATGCTGAGCACTGTGTATAGTATAATACACTTTACTATTGTACGGTTCAAAAACTGTATATTAATCACTATAAATTAGTATTAAATTAGTATTTGTTCATGCATGTTGAGCTGTATAGATATAATTACAACAGACTTACTTTTAGGAGTGACTATCTCTTTCATCCTGGAAAAACACAGAAAAGGAAACAAATGTCAGATAATCTGCTTTTCCACACTGAAAAAACAAGATTCATTTTATTTATTAACATTTCTAAAGTAAGAGGTTGCACACAATTAATATGGGCTGAATTTAAACAGACAAATGACAGGCATTAACAAACATTACACAATTTAGTGTGATTGTTTAAATTAAGCCCATATTAATTGTTTGCAACCAACGAATCGGTTATTTTTCAGTGCATCGTCTGATTAGTTTTCAGTGCATCGTCTGATTAGTTTTCAGTGCATCGTCTGATTAGTTCTGTATGTTTCAATGAAAAAATGCTTTGAGAAAGTTCTTACACGTCCTCTCCGTCCAGCAGGCGCCTGTAGGTGGCGATCTCCAGCTCCAGGTTCTGTTTGATGCGCAGCAGCTGCTCGTAATCGGTCTTGATTCTCTGCATGTCGAGGCGCAGCTGTGAGAGCTCGTCCTCCAGCTGTGTGAGTGAACTCTGAAGACGCTCCATCTCTAGAGTGTATTTCTGATTCGTCTCTTCCAGGTTCCCTTCAAGAACGCCAATCTGAGAAGAATCGTAATATTCACAACACCCTTAGCGAAATTCGAAGGTCAGAATACTGGTCGAAAGTTTGGATTTTTTTTAAAAATGTTTTTTAAATATTTCCCAAATGATGTTTAACAGAGCAAAGAAATTTTCACATTATGTCTGATAATATTTTTTCTTCTGGAATTTTTTTTTGTTTTATTTCGGCTAGAATGAAAGCAGTTTTTAATTTTTTTAAAAGCCATTTTAAGGACAAAATTATTACCTCATTTGTGTGGTTTATTCATAAACTAATTTCGAGAGGATCACATGCTTAAAATCAACACGGCTGGCTCCTTATTAGCTCCGTAATCAGCCCTATTAGATGATTACGGAAGCATTATAAATAACCTGAGTTTGTCACTCCAGTTATCTTCGTCTTGAAGCTCCCCCCTTTCCACCCCTTCATCCTCCTCCTTTTCTGATTGGGCGACACGGTGGCCCAGTGGCTAGCACTGTTGCCTCACAGCAAGAACACCGCCGGTCCAACCTTTCGGGCCGGTCGGTGTTTCTGTGCGGAGTTTGCATGATCTCCCCGTGTTCGCGTGGGTTTCCCCGGTTTCCTCCCACCGTCCAAAACATGAACCATAGCCAAATCGACTAAAACAAATTATCATCCAATACAACCTCAGATCACACTTCTCACAGTGACAAGCAGGGGAGTTTTCGAGACCTACCTGACCTCGAACTCCCCTCTCGCCCTTCTAACGGGAGGGAGCCCCGGGCCGAGGATATTACGAGCTCAGGGCTCTCTCCCGGGACAGCATGCCAAATACGCTTTATTGATCATCAGCTAAGTGTGAACTCTTGAAAGGCAATATTTTTCGTGATAGTCTACAGAAAGAAAACATTGTTATACAATAACTTGCCTAATTACCCTAACCTGCCTAGTTAAACAAATTAACCTAGTTAAGCCTTTAAATGTCACTTTAAGCTGTAAAAAATAAAAATATTTAGTCAAATATTATTTACTGTCATCATGGCAAAGATAAAATAAATCTGTTATGTTGAAAATTGTTTCTCTCCGTAAAACTGGTCGGAAAAATAAACAGGGGTGCTAATTAAGGTGGTGGTGGGGGGGGCGGGATGGTAATGCCAAAGTAAGGAACAGTATTACTTTCAGTAAAAACGCTTAGCTAATTATTTTTTTAGGTAACTCAAGACTAATATATATCACTTTTAAAAGTAACTTCCCCCAACACTGGATATAAATACAGCATCTAACATCAGAATCATTATTAAAGATGATCTTGTAAAATGACTGCTCTGTTGAATAACCTGCTCTTTAGAAGTTGTTGGACCATGAGACGTGGTGTGTTTTTAGCTTGTCATCACAAGCATTGCAGAGTGATTTATTACACAGGAGTAAACAACATATATGGCGTATGTTTGCATTGGGCCGAGCAGCAGATGGACGCACTGCGGTTTCCTGTGCTGAAGAGTTAACCTTGACATGCTGGAGATCTGCTGACAAACTGTGGTCTGAATTATTGCAGATCTGATTAAAAAAAACAAAGTCCAAAAAAGGTGAAAAGCACTGCGAGGATAAGATGCTTTAAACAGATCACTGGCATATTTGTTGACCTTTAACCACCGGATAGAGGTTCTGACTGTTGGAAGAATGTTTATCCAAAAGAGTTTACAGATGAGTTGGTAACACTTCAGATTGGGGAACAATCTCTCACCATTAACTAGTAACTTATTACAATATATATAACAGTTTATTAGTAGTTAAAAAGCAGAAATGAATGCTTTATTCTGCATGACTATATTTCAGATCCTGTAATCATTCCCTTAAAGTCTTCAAAACTACCTTACTATCTATTACTAAGCAGTAAACTAGAGTTTAAAGGAAGCAAATGTTATAGTAATAGTTGATAATTGATCCCAAAACTAAAGTGTGACCACTGAGTGGATCTGTTTTTGTCCATATTATTTGAAGTTCAAGTACCTGTCAGTTTTAATAAAGAAAAGAATTACAATCCCACGACTCACTGCGAATGAAACATTTCAATTAAAAGCAACAAGGAAATAAAACACTATTTAAGTTGTTAGTTGTGTCTACAGAAACCATATATTTCAAGTTTATTTTCAAATATGAATTTTATATGCATATTTATATATGTTATATATATATATATATATATATATATATATATATATATATATATATATATATATATATATATATATATATATATATATATATATGTATATTTATATATGTTTATATTTACTCAAAGGGGAAGCTAAATATATATTTTGGTGTACATTAGAGGTCTGTGCAGGACTGTTTTTTTAGTCCCACTCCCGTAAGATTTTCGACCACTCCCTCTCTATATTCAGTCTTTGTTCACCCGCTGACTCCTTAGAATAATTTTCTACCCGACCCGACTGTTCCCACTAAATTTAGATCTGATTTCCAAAATCCCACATTTAAATTGGGTACTACCAAAAGAGAGAGATAACAGATAAAACTGTAGGTTGTGCAAGGATTGTGTTTATTTTTATTTGTCTTGTCAAGATGCTTTTAACATCAACAGCTGTGTGAAGCGTTTTCCCGAGACAGTATCATACTGTACATTCGAATGTCTTTGCAATCAAACTTAACACATTTGTCTGTGGTTTCTGCTCTGGCACCTGCAAGGATTTAGGAAATGTCAGTTTTGTTTGCCCCTTTGTGATGAGACATGAGTGCAGCCTTAAACCTGAGGTTCCAGTCTTGTGACTGCTAAAGGGTAAAACTATGAGGCATTTATCACATCACACAAAGGGTAGTTTTTTTTTCCATTTGTGTCTTTGACGCATGAAAAATACTTCCATACATCAGATGTACTTGATGTGGGTTTCCTAACAGTAAAATGACCATTTTCTTATGCAAGCTAAATGTCCTTTTCTCACTTGTCTCGCCATGTTGGTAAAGCCCACTCTTACAACCGTTACACCCTATTTACACGGGGCGTCAGCTTCAACGTTTCCCATTCACTTTGAATGGGTGACGTCAGGCACTGCCGAGCTGCATTGTGGATCCGTCGGCACCGCTTCAGTGGCGTTGCTCGCTGCAGAACTTGGGACTATCTCAACTTTCAATCGCTGACGGAAGTGTCAGCCAATCAGATCACTGTATGCAAATACACTAGCTCAGACAGTAGCCGATGTGCTGACTAATTTTATTGGCTGACGCTGCAATGATGATCGCATCAGCCTCAACTTCAGACACGCCCTTCTGTCAAGCGTTGGAGCCCTGTGTAAATGGGGCGTAATGACAGACTGTGCGAATAAAATACATGTGCAGAAAGCACTGATCCATGCGTTCAGCATGTCGTGAGCACTGGCTGTACTGGTGCTCAATAAGAATAAAGAAATCACAGATATGCTGTTCTGAAATAACGTCGGGAATGCTATATTGTTAGACCGCCCGCCCGCCCTGTTCAAATTACACCAGAGTTACCTCCTGCTACCGCATTTTATTCTGAAATTTATTCCCGCGTCGCAAGAAATCTGGTCAGCTCATGCGGTACAGCTGTGAGAATGCAGACCTCTAGTGTGCATTGCTAATTGCGACTCTTTGATTGGTCAGATTTTCTGTACAACTTAATGGGGAATGTAGTTTTATTAATATTTTTATAAAAATAAAAAAAACAATGTTAATGACCTTATCATGAAATTCGGAGACATTTTGTTTCTAAAACTTGAGGACACAACTTGAGGCGCAGTGGGACACAAGACGCGGCGCAATAGTCTTTTGGTAGTTTCAGCTTGGCGCAAGAGTCGTTTTGAGGCGTTGCACTACGCTGTTTAAATAGCAAATGCATTAGCGCTCATTTGTGCGCCCATAGGCGTTCTGGTCTAAAAAGGAAGGCGTTCTGAGGCGGACCGCTGGCGCGTCGCTATTTTGAGAAACTATAATAGATTTTTCATTAGACCAAAACTAACCCGGTCAGCAATGGGCAAATATCTTTACAAATGAAAAAATTTAAATATTAAGGATATATATAGCATATAATAAGAATAGATATAGGATATAAATATAAAGGATTAAAATATTACAAAACATATTATTTTCTAGTCTACATAAATATGAAAAATCACTGCTTTTATGTCTTCTTCATCTCGGGAGGCTTTTTCAGTTCATTCATAACAATTTGCTTTTGTATAATGTTATTCTTATTAGCAGTGTTATTTATTATATCCATATTTATATTTGTTTTATTAAAAACAAGCTTAGATTTGCCCACCTGTCAGGTTTAAGACCATATGGGGCATGGCAGGTGTATTTGGAAATAACTCAGTATTTTGACAACATTTGGTCACTATTGTTCATTTATTCGTTTGCTGGAAATTAGAACTGAGTTTAGAAATAGTTTTGAAACAAATATTTGCGCTTAAAAAACAAAATTAATTATTTATAGGCTAATTGATCTCTGTGCGTAAAGGTTTCCCTATCCAAGAGCGAAAATGAAAGTAGTTCCATTATCTCTCATTCTCATGCAGTAGATGCTCTGTTTAACAGTTTTCTGTTAAAAAACTGTTAACTGTTTACTTGTGAAATGCTAATTTTTTCCACTTAGACTTACTTTGCGTCCTTTAAATAGCGAATGCGCTCTTGGCGCGACGCAGCTTACTCGTAAAGGGAATGGGAGATGAGACTCTAATTGGTTTATTCTCAAAACACACCTATAACTCATTAAGAAAATAAACTCAACCCTTTTAGACCATGCGCCCTGGCGCAAGGCAGATTTCCCATCCTTAAATTAGCAAAAACGCATCCTGACACGCCCTGAAAGCGTTTGCGCCCTGCGTTTTGCGCTCTGTGCATGGACCGTCAAAATAGAGCCCTTGATGTTAATTGACAACCTTGACGTCAAAACAAAGTCAAACCAACGTCGTAACATTGGCGTCAACAAAACATGACCAAAATCAATTACACGACAGTAATGCAATTGATTTTTGACACAGGCGTTAAATGTCAATTTGTTGTGGTTTTGACGTCGATTATTTTAAGGCAGCCTCTTCCAACCCTGTTCCTAGAGGCACACCAACAGTACATGATATCTTATCTGGCCCATTAACTTCAGGTTTTGGAATCTCTTTAATGTACCGATGAGTTGGTTCAGGTGTGTTTGATATGGAAGAGATTGAAAATGTGTACTGTTGGTGTGCCTTCAGCAAGAGGGTTGGGAAACACTTCTTTAAGGTACAATTCTTGCAATTAATAAATCAATACCTATGACTTTTCCCTCAATAAACTCCTAATTTGCTGCTTATTGATAGTTATTAAAGTAGTTAGGCATTGAGCATTAGCAATGTAGAATAAGATTATACAAAGTATGTATTTTATAAATATACTAGCAAACAATTAGCATGTTAATAACAGGCAGGTAATTCGCAACTAGTTAACAATGACAATTGTTCTGTACATCTGAAGTGTTACCCAAAATCCAGTGTAAATTTGTTAATTGTAACTGAATCTTACAGATTAATAAAACTTTCTTATAATATAATACTTTTTGTGTCATTATTTTGGTGGTCAAAAGGGCATCAAAGTGTGGATGTCAAATAGATGTCAAGGTTTTAACATCAAATCGAAGTTTTTTCATGCAATTCTTGATGTCAATTGGATATTTTTTTGACATAAAGGTGTTTGCTGACTGTGACTTTGTATATTATGAACATGTTTTACATGTAGTTGAAACAAAGCCACTGAATTATAACAAAGTAATGCATACCTGAGGTGTTGCTGTGGTCACAATATGAACACCCTGGTCTTGCATGATACTAGTTACCACACCTAAAGGCATTGTTCAGAGTCATGCTTTTAGTAACCCTAGTCTACAAACCGCCACGATTTTAACCTCCAGCAAGTACAAAATGTGCAAACGTGCAGTTGGTGTTGTGTCACCTGTTTGCGCAGACTGTCCAGCTCCACCTCGAGCGCCTGCAGGAAGCGTCGTCTTTCATTGAGTTCAGAATGAGCGCATCGCAGAGCCTCATTGCTTTCCTTCACCTCCGACTGCACGGCCTCCAGCTGTCACACACAAACACACAGCACACATTCAGTAAAACACACCTGTGTTTGCAGACAAATCAGCAGACTATAAATGGAGGACTGAGGTGTGGAGTAGTGAAGGGTCACTCTTGAATGATTCTTTCATTTGGAGTGATGCAGGAACAGAGAGTCATCTCAAGGAGTGATCAGCTTACTTTCACTAAAACTATAGTGGGATCAAATTCCCGCCTAAAGTATCGTGGTCGCGGATAGAAAAATAATAAGCGTAAATAAAAAAATTGTTTGTAAAATTGTAAAGGGAATTTGATCTCATATACTATACACTGTAAATAATGCTGGGTTCCACACAATCCCTTCATTTCATCCCAACCAGTGTTAATTTCAACACAGGCTCATTGTGATTACGTACCCCCGTATACATTTCTGGAGAGCGTGAATTATGTAGCTAGAGGTAAGTATGGTTGCATTACCCAAACCACTTAAATTTCTCTTTATTACTGTGAAAGCTAGTGCAACAGCCCTAGTGTGGCGTCTGAGCTTGACTATACACTGACCTTCTTCAGATACCAAATCTCTGCGTCCTCTTTGTTCTTGCGTGCGATGTTCTCGTACTGAACCCTCAGCTCAGCCATGACGGCTCCCAGATCTGGGCCCTGAGCTGCGTCCACCTCCACGTTCACCTGCTCATTGGACAGACGGCTCTTTAGAGCGTTCTTCTCCTACACAGAAAGAGAAAACGTTGTCTTTTACAATCTCGCAAGACAGTATTTGGACACTTTTTGCAACATTAATAATTAGATTAGGTTAAGAGCTAATCAAGGATTTGTTGATCAGGGTTTTATATTTTATATCCCCTGAGACCTTCGATCACCTTCGAAACACTAATTAAGATATTTTAGATGAAATCCTGGAGCTCTCTCATCCTCCATAGACAGTAACAGTCATGAGAAGTTGAAAGTGTAGAAAAGGAACCAGAATCATTGTCAAAATAGTCCAAACACAGTTTTTTGGTGCACAAAAGTGTTTTTGGAGCTTCGTCTGATTGCAGCTGAACCTCTGAAGTCAGACGGACTGTTTTGAAAATGTTTTTGGTTTTATTTCTGTTACATCTCAGGAATGTTGCTGTCAATGGAGGATGAACAAGCCTTCGGATTTCATCTAAAATATCTTAAAGGGCACCTATGGTGAAAAATCTACTTTTCATGTTGTCTGGTCAGACATGTGTATAAATATAGTGTATAGATTGTCATATTGGGGTGATATAAACACACAGAGTCCTTTTTTTTTAATTTAACAACATAAAAACGGTGGACCAATTGGAGTGGTTTTTAGATCGACCACAACTTTACATAGGAGTGCGGTCCCCCCGGCCCACCAATATTGATTGAGAGGCGCGTCACCATATCCTCAGTTTGTCGTTTTACGTCCGCCATTTTCAGCGTGTGAGTCAAAGCGGTGCCACTAGAGGAACACCCTTGCTCTATTTTTAGATGTAAGGCTCATTAGGCTCAACACAAGATCAGCATTCGGTAGGTTTGCAAACGTGTACTTTTCATTGCGTCTACCTTAAACTTCAGCTGTTTGCATTTCTCGAGGTCACAAAAGCTCCCTGTGAGTGTGATCTTAACTAGGTGTAGCTGTAAAGTGCGAGCGCCTTTGCCTCACATGAGTGTTGCTTTGTTGCTGTCTGTGCGCGCGAATGAGCTGTGCTGTCTCTGTGTGTGTGAGAGAGAGAGAGAGAGAGAGAGTGCTTATGTGTGTGTGTTATAGCTTGTTATAGACTGTCTGGTTTCTGTATAGCTGGGTGGTTTTCGGTTTTGTTCTCCCCCGCTCGTTAGCGTGAACGGGCGCGGCGGGTAGCGGGACAACAAATGCTGAATATGAGCAGGAGCGGTCGGATTCGTGCTAGAACCTGGCGGGATTCAATATTTAGTCCTGCGCAGATCTCTACCACAGAGTGCCATCTGAACATGCAAATGTCCGTGTTTGGTGTGCCATGTCGCGGCTCTAAGCGGGTCATCCGGTGCCTCAGTCAAAGTTAATTCAGTGTGTGTGGTTATTAGTCTGTGTACAAGCTCGGCACTTTAACCTAGCACACAGTTGGCTGAGAAACTATACAAAGACACAAATGATTGTGTACTCTCTACTTGGTCTGTGGCCGAGGCGTACATGTACGGCTGAATGCTGATCCTCTCATGCAGCGTCTCTGCCTGTTTGTTGCCAAACACAGAGCGGGTGAGCTCTTGGCTCCACCCCCTTAATACGTTGGGCGGGAATTTGAAACTAATTTTCATGTGAAGCTACACGCCCCTAAAACAGCAAACTGTGTTCACGCCCCCAAAATAACACTTTTGAACACATTATAATAAAAACATCTGAACTGTGTGTTGAACTGAACCTAAACTGGCACACTCAGAAGAACCTTAATACTAATATTAAATCATACAAAAGGGGTAAACTATGTGCCCTTTAAATTTCATTCAGAAGATGAATGAGTCTTAGGAGATTGGAACAACATGAAGGTGAAGCTTTGTTATTTATGTGTTTAACCTCTTCATGGTTCTTCTTCAGGAAATAGAGCTCTTCTTTCAGACTGTCCAGATCTCCTCGAAGGGTTGTGATGAACTGATCATGATCAGATTTGGCTCGTCTGAGAGCGTGACAGTCTCTCTCAACCGACTGACAAAGAGTAGCTTCTGCCTCCCATCTGTTTATGAACAAATATCATAATATACCAGTAAAACACAACATTTCAGGATAGATTTTTCTCTTAAATGATAAAAACATTTCCCAAAAATAACGCACTTGACCCTAAAATCTTCAGCCGCAAGTTTGGCGTTGTCAATCTCCAGCATGATCCGAGCATTCTCCAACGTCTTCTTCCTCACCTGCAGAACAAAACTGCAATGTTAACTGCCTGTTAATAACTTAAAGACATTACATTTCACAAGAATCTGACACTCAGCATGTTTAGATGGACGTAGTTACACATTCCATCCGTTTACTATAGTTATTACAACGAATTGTGCTTATTTTAATGTAACTAACCCGTAACCTAACCCCCATTCCACCCCCAACAATATAGTAAGTACATGTAATAATTTAATAATGCTCAGTAGTTAAATAGTTACACTGAAATAACAACACCTTAAAATAAAGAGTAAATATAACCAAATTTAAATATACAGCTGAACGCATAATCGAAGTGAACACAGACAAAAAAGTTAGACATGGAGTTGTTCTATTTTAGTAATGTTATTTAAGTGCAGTACAGAAACGTACATCTCTATTACCGTTGTGTAGGACTTTTAAGCTCATTTTGTGACAGGACTTGCAAAGTGATTAACAGTTTGGCAGCTTTAAGCAAGACGTTTTGTATCTATTTATGTACAGCATGACAAATTATTAGCTGCACAGAGCAGCATTAATAGAAGCCTAAAAGTGCTTGGTGTGCTCAAAGTGCTTGGTGTGGTAAAATAGTACTGCTTTTTCTCCACATGATCTGGAAGTGAAGGAAAGGGGCATTAAAAAAGCTCAGCTGCTTTCATGTCATTAGCAATTGCTTTAGCGCTTTCGTTTAGTTTTGACAGGAAAAGATCACACCAAAAGTGTTTTTCAGCTCTGAAAATGGCGCACAGAACTGCCTTTTTGTTGACTTTAGTAAAGAGTAATGTGCTGTGCTTTTTATGTTGCTTGCCAACCACTATGTCAATGGTCTTGGTGCTGGAGCACCAGTTTACTTTTTTCAACCGCAGATACACACATCGCTCTATCAAAAATGTAAGATGCATAAATAATGCTTACTGCCAATAATTTTTTTAAAAAGGCCACCCTCACAACAAATAATGAATTTGGTGTGATCGGCACCTTACTCTGCATCATTTTACCATGAAAACAAATTTTGAATACTTCAAGTCATCATGAACATGTTTTCTGCAGGTGTCCTGTAGGATGTAATGAGGACTGCAATTCCCATGACTACAAACTTAGTCACAGTCATCAAACTTTGCCTTTGTTTGTTGTGAATATGCGCCCACTAGTGGTGAAAGTTACATGTCGGACCTTTAATCAATCTACTGTACGTAGATCTAGTATAAAATTGAAAAAGTGAAACTGATTCTTTAATTTTTCTTCAGCTTAGTAACTTATTTATCAGGGGTCGCCACTGCGGAATGAACCGCCAACTATTTCGGCACATGTTTTATGCAGTGGATGTCCTTCCAGCCACAACACAAAGATAAAAGAATATCACGTTCACACACACACTCACACACCACGGCCAATTTAGTTCATCCAATTCATCTACAGCGCATGTCTTTAGACTGGGGGTGAAACTGGAGCACCTGGAGGAAACCCACATCAACACATGAGAACATGCAAACTCCTCACAGAAATGCCAACTGTCCCAGCCGGGACTTAAATCAGTGGCCGCCTTGCTGTGAAGCAACAGTGCTAACCACTGAGCCACCGTGCCGCCTTCTTCAGAATAAGGTAAAAGATTAGATTCTTACGTCCACGTAAATCTACCCGCCGAGACAAAATAACAAACCTCTTGTCCAATTGCATGTGCCTGTGCCATCAGTCCCTCAATGTCGTGACCTTTGGGTGCTCGCTCAGTCATAAACTGTTTAATCTTCAGCTCCAGGTCAGCGTTGGACTTCTCCAGCGAGCGCACCTTTTCCAGGTAGCTGGCAAGTCGGTCGTTTAAGACCTGCATGGTCTCCTTCTCGCTGGCACCGGCTCCCAGACCGTTCAGTGAGAGGTTGCTTATGATGTTCAGGCCATTACCCAGAGAGGTGGAGCGGGACAGGGACAGAGTATTGGCGGATGAGAGGGACACTGGGACTTTAGGACGTCCCCGAACTCCAATGTCCCGCATAGACATGCTGGAGAACGACGCTGTACGTCCCAGACAGTGACTGGTCATGGAGAAGCTGGATGTCATGGTGCTTGCAGAACCAGAGACGAGGTTTCTGGACGTGATCTGAGGGTGAGGAAAAATATTTAAAGAGTTTTTTTGAAATAATATGCTAAGATTAAGTGATTTTTTTTTTTCTCGTAAAACATGCAAATTAAACTACCAATGGGCTAAGCCAAATAAACCGTGGTGGAAAGAGTACTGAAAAATCATACTCAAGTAAAAGTACTGTTACGTGCCTAAAAATGTAGTGCAAGTAGAGTAAACGTATTTGTTGTGAATATTACTCAAAGTATGAGTAAAAGGTAAACCTTTCAAAAGTACTCAAGAGTAGTGAGTAGCGAGTATTACGCTCAAAATTACATGTTGAGTTTCACGATATATTTAACTAAAGCTCAACATCTTAAGTTGAAACGAATTTCTTTAAGTTGAGTTGACTCACGTTAGCCCCTTTCACACATACAGACCTTTCCGGAAAATTGCCGGCAATTTTCCAGAAAGGTTGTATGTGTGAACAGGTCCTTTTTGAAAATACCGGTAAATTCGTTCTGGCTATTTTCCGGAAAGAGAAGTTGTAACATTACCTGCAATTTGCCGGAATGCTGCGCTGTGTGAATGCAGAAGGAAGATTGCCGTAATAAGCGCGTGCACGTCTAGAACGTGCTGACGTGAGACGTCTGCTTTAGCCAATCACAACAGTCAGACGCATTTACGTCCGCGCGGTTTGTGAGAATAAAAACCTTTGAATATTTTTCCAGACACATTTAGCTGCTAGACGTTAGTCAGATCACGTTTATATGTTCTTTTTTATGCCAACTGTGTAAATAATCATCGATGAGATGCTTATGATAAGCCGTTGTTTGTTTACCTTCAAGCTTTGCGTGTGCCTGTGAAACAGCCTGTGAGCGCCTGCACACGCACATTTTATGAACATCTCGACATGAGAAAGTGATCCTGCGAAAGTTGTTCACAATATTGATCATCCAGAGTTTGTAATTTAGTCAAATGTTTACAAATACAAGCGCAGCCGTTTAAAGCTCATTTGTGGTGAATGATGTCAGAATTTACCGGTATTTTGGAATGGATGTGTGAATGCTCTTTTCCGGAAAATTTCCGTAACGTCCTCGCCTGTGTGAACAGCGCTTTTTTGAATATACCGGTAAAGTCGTTCCGGAAATTTTCCAGATATTTACCGGTATCACTGTGTGAAAGGGGCTATTTTCAAGGCAGCTGGTGAACTTGAGTTTGTAACCAGTGTGAAACGTTTTACAGTGCAGTTTATGCAATGATTATGATAAGGACGGTTCATTCATTTATTCGTTTTCTTTTTGGTTTAGTCCCTTTATTAATCCGGGGTCGCCACAGCAGAATGAACCGCCAACTTATCCAGCTTGTTTTTATGCAGCGGATGCCCTTCCAGCCGCAACCCATCTCTGGGAAACATCCACACACACTCATCCACACTCATACACTATGGAAAATTTAGCCTACCCAATTCACCTGTACCGCATGTCTTTGGACTGTAGGGGCAACCGGAGGAAACCCACACTAACGCAGGGAGAACATGCAAACTCCACACAGAAACACCATAAGAACAGTTTATAAACACAATAAGACTCGTAAATAAAGTGCTCCCATTCTATTTTTTATTAATAAAGTAAATAAAGATTGGTTGCCCCTAATTATTTTAAGGCATAAAGAGTAACTAATAATTTAACTACCTACATTTTATGTACTCACTATATGTTTAGGGATAGAATATGGGTTAGGTCTAGGGTTAGTTGCATGTAATTATGCATAATAAATTGCAGTTACTAATAGTATGCACTGTGCAAAGGTAATTACTATAGTATGCACTTGTAACATGTGTAACAAGGACATCTTAAAATAAAAAAGTGTTACCCAAAGATTAATAAAACAGCAGTAAATAATATATATCATTTGTTTTGTGTGTGTTGAATGTTAAATACAGGATCATAAAGTGTGTAGAGTTATTTTAAAATTTTGCTAAAGTTATTTAAAACATATACTGTGAAAAGCAATTAGTTGACTTAACTTAAAAAGTGAGTAAAGCTGTTACTATATAATTATTAAGTAAATTAATTATGTGCATAATTATAATAAATTAGTCAGTTTAACAGCTCCAAGTTATAATAGTTTACTAAATTTTCATGAAGTATTAAGTACTCAATTTGTCAACTAATTTAAATCAACTAATTGACTTTAACAGCGTACAAAATGTTACATTTGACAGACAAAATCATCATCATAACACAAGGAAAATTATCATTTGGTTGCGAACAAAGCAGAAGAGGGAAATTGTGTATATGAAATATAATACTTACATGGA
This sequence comes from Danio rerio, assembly GCF_052040795.2. Taxonomy (NCBI): domain Eukaryota; kingdom Metazoa; phylum Chordata; class Actinopteri; order Cypriniformes; family Danionidae; genus Danio; species Danio rerio. The sequence goes on from NC_141025.1 coordinate 72,141,393, forward strand.
TTGGATCCAAAAGCTGGGCAGCTCCTGTGTGTGATTTTGTCCAGGAAGGAACTGCTGGCTTTTATTGGTGTCTGTTCAGGTCAAGCGCAGTATTTATGCCCGCACTCCTCCTGAAGTCTATGGAAGACCATGGCCAGCCAATCACAACCCTCCACAGGTGAAAAGATGACTAAAACCAATAAAACACAATGAACATTTCCCAAGGCACTGTCCACAGTATACACTGCAAATTTGTCATTGAAAATAAAACTTAACAACAATAATTAACAATAACAAATATCGGTCATTTTCAATAAAACTTCTTTGATACTTTCATTTAAGTTTTACTAAAAGATGCCATGAGACTTAAAGGCATAATTCACCCAGAAATGAAAACCCTGTCACCATTTACTTGATCCATCCCAGTTTGAGGTTTTTTTTTTTTTTTTTTTTTTTTTTTTTTAAGCAGAGGAGTAGATCTATTGAAGAATGTTGGAAAACTGAAACAAATACTATGAAAGTCAGTGGTTACAGCTTTCCAGCATTCTTCAAAGTATCTTCTTTTCCTTTTAACAGAATAAAAAAACTCAAACTGGTTTGGAACAAATAAAAAATTTGTTATTTATGACAGAGTGTATGGATGTTTCCCAGGGGTAGGTTGCAGCTGGAAAGGCATCCGCTGTGTAAAACATGTGCTGAATAAGTTGGCGGTTCATTCTGTTGTGACGATCCTGGATTAATAAAGTGACTAAGCCAAATGAATAAATAATTTATGACTGAATTTTCATTTTTGGGTGAACTATCCCTTTAAAAACATTTTTAAAAAGAGTTTTATTATGATACCAAAAATATTTTCCTTGATTTACTTATTGAATAAATCCTAAACATGGTTGAACTAGTGCTATAAGACGAAAAGTGTTAACAATTATGGTTTGTAACAGAAGTGACTTCATGTCCTCAATGGGACAGGGTGTATTTAATAACCATTTTTTTCTTCATAATCTGGTGTAACTTGATTTGCTTGAGACAAAGGGGGGAACGTCTGTTTCTATAAACTGACACTATTCAGTGTGGCTACAATGACCTGTAATGTGAGAATTGGGTTTCACACAGAGACTCGCCAACCAGGAAGAAGCTTAAACAATGATGAGACCGAGAGAAAGCAGAAAGACAAAACCTATGAGAAATGTTTCTATTTGGGGAGGAGGTTGACCTGATCACCTAGTTTTTAAAAATGTAATTTAATTCATTTTCTGTTTCTTTTATGAGGAAATATTTTACAATGCTTCAAAAAGTACCTGTATGATACTTTAATAACTCCATGACATTATCTACCATTATCTAAAACCAGAAGTTTACATACACTATAAAAAAACAAAAAAAAAGGAACATAACCATTTTCTAAAAAATGTCTGATGGTCATACTAAACGTTTACTATTTTAGGTCTGTTAGGTTTACCTAGATTTTTTTACATTTGCTAAATACCTGAATAATGGGAGAAATATATATATATATAAATATATATATATATATATATATATATATATATATATATATTTTTTTTTTTTTTTTTTTGGGATAATTTTTTATTAATTTCTAGACAGTCAAAAGTTTACATACAGTTCATTGGTATTTTGTTTTTAGTTTTGCTTTTAAACTGCATAACTTTAGTCAAATGTTTTGGCCATCTTCCACAAGCTTTTCACAATAGTTGAAAGGAATTTTGGCCCATTCCTCCTCACGGAATTGGTGTAACTGAGTCAGATTTGTAGGTTGTCTTGCTCGCACAAGCTTTTTTAACTCTGCCCACAAATTTTCTATAGGATTGGGTTCAGGGCTTTGTGATGGCCACTCCAAAACATTCACTCTGTTGTCCTTAAAGCACATTTTAACTAATTTGGCAGTATGCTAAGGGTCATGGTCTGTTAGGAAGACCCATTTGTGGCCAAGTTTTAATTTTCTGGCTGATGTCTTGAGATGTTGCTTCAGTTTTTCTACATGATGTTCTTTCTTCATGATGTCATCTATACTGTGAAGTGGACCAGTCCCTCCTGCAGCAAAACAGCCCCAAAACATGATGCTGCTGCCCCCATACTTCACAGTTGGGATGATGTTCCTAGGCGTGTAAGGTTTCCCCTTTGTCCTCCAAATGTAACACTGGTCATTATGGCCAAACAGTTCAATCTTAGTTCCATCAGACCACAGGACATGTCTACAAAAATTATTCTTTTCCCCAGTGTAATTTAGCAAATTGTAATCTGGCTTTTTTGTTGATTCTGGCTTGTTGATTTCCCCATGTTGTCACACAAGGAAGCAGTGTGTTTGAGGGTTTCCTTAAATACTATTCTACAGTTGTGCCTCCAATTAACTCAAATGTTGTCAATCAGCCAATCAGAAACTTCCAAAACCTTTTTTCACAGGCATAATAATCTTATTGTATGTAAACTTGTATGTAAACTTGACTTTCAAGAAAAGTTATAACAATTTCTCAAAAAATATCTCTCTTATTATTCTGCTATTAAGCTTAACAGAAACAAATTTGATAGTCCTAACTTACCTAAAAGAGAAAAAGTTTAGTCACATTAACATCTGACTTTTTAATATGGTTATGTGCCTTTTTATACAGTGTATGTAAACTTCTGGTTTCAACTGTATTTGGCTCAAAGGCAAAAAGTAATTTTCAAGCATCAAAACAACAAGACATTTTATAAAATTGTTTATTAGAACATTATCATTAGAACGACTATCATACATTTTACCATCATTCACAGAAGACAACCACTAAAATGTCAGTCAGTGTAACAATGTTTGGTTAAACTTCCTTGTTCCACATGTTCCACATACTTACAAGTAATTAATTATGCATAATGACAAGTAACTAACCTTAAAATCCACACCCATTCTAACCCTAACCATATAATAAGTACATGTAATTACTCAGTGGTTACACTTTAACAAGCACAGCCTAAAATAAAGGGTAACCCAATTTTTTAGACCTGAAAATCTTGTCTAGCCAATTTAAAAACAAGAATCATCTGATGGCACATTAAAAGACTCTATTTAAAAATAAAGTGAAGCCCAAAAATATTCATTTGCCTGTCAAACCCCTTTTGCAAATGCAATTTGATCAAAATGGGATATCTTGTCTTTGATGCATATACTAGTATTATGAAAGTGAAGCATCAAATAGCGATGCCACATTATTTTGATATATTACAGAACTACACCAGGGGTGTCCAAACTCAAATTTTACCTCCAACTTGCCTCAATACACCTTTAAGGATGTTTCTAGAAATCCTAGTAAGAGCTTGAATAACTAGCCCAGGTGTGTCTGATTAGGGTTGGAATTAAAGTTTGCAGGACACCGGCTCTCCAGGGCTAAGTTTGGGCACCCCTAGACAGAAATATATTAGTCAAGCCAATCTAAAATAGTGCCATCATGTGGGCACAACTGAAAACACACTGTTAGGTAATAAAAAAGAGAGAAAATGTGCTAACATATGATGTTGAATATAAGAAGAGTTTAGATGCAAAAACCTTCAAATGCCTTCTGAAATTTTCTCCTAAAATAAGATTTTTTTCTCAACCTCGTATGTTTATGTTCAGGTCACTTGAAAGGCTATGAAAAGAACTTGTCAGTGTCTGTCAATATAATTGTAAAATTACTTAGCTAGCATGCAAGAGTAGCTTAAAAATGCTAATTTTAGAATAAATAAATAAATAAATAATAAAAGTGTAAGCTTTGAGAATTGATCAACTGGTCCGCAGCGCAGAAACTAAATTACACTTGAATGACCGGGAAAGACAGGCCATTTAAAATCAGTGGCCATTGTGACTTTTGTAAAGCTTAAGTGTGTCCAAATCAATACAAGACATTAAGGTTATTTCAAGGAATGGTGGCGTTAATTGACAGAGCATGGAATCGATGCATCACACATTACACAGTGCCTTTATGGTCACCGCTGAACTGTTCAGTGGATGAATAGAGTAATAGTCATTATTTGACTGGACATCTGCTAAATTGTGGTTGCCATTAAACAGACATCCACCGATTTTTGCTCGAATTATTACATACCAATGGATAAAGGAGCTTGATGGCTGGATTATTTTTACAGTTTTTCTAGTTTGCTTTGACCTGGTTAAAGAAACTAGGTTCCTCTTCATTTTCATTATCACTATCCCAGCAGAGCAGAGGACCGGTCTTGCAAATGTGTAAACCCTTTCTCATTGGGTTGACACATTTTCCCTACCATTTTTCCAAACAGTTAACACAGATGTCATTCAAGCAGTCCAAACTCCATTGTTTTAGTTTTGGTAACCAAACAGAATCCATCTGTTCCTAACTATTAAAAACTACCAACATCAGTATGAAATCACTGAAGCACCGGTTTGACACTCCTTCACACAAATCTTCAATTAGCCATCATTCTGCAAACCTTATAAAAACGATGGAAGGTCTGTGTTGTTCTGTGCCAGCATTGATGGAGGAGGTCAATATGGCTATGTCCTATACTGTAGTATATTAGTTTACATGTGTTTTCTCTAATATTTACAGTATTTTATCACTTTTGTCTGGTTTTTTTATATACAGTATTTCAGTTTTCAGCCACAGTTTGAAAAATGTCATGAATTCAATATATATTCAATCAAAGCACATCTTATTCTTGATCCAATTCTTTGCAAAAAGGCGAATTTGACAGCCCAAATAGAGACAACAAATGCCATTGGCTATAAGCTACAATGGCAAGCAATGGTGGTGCATTTTGAGTTTTGTATTTTGTATTTTGTTGTCCATTGTGTAATGATTAATTGAAAGAGCTCATATACTTGTTTGCAAGTTGTGTAGTTTGAAGGTAAAACTAGCTTTTGTTGCATATGTTAAATGTTTTGACACAATATGTGCCTTTTGCAAGCAAAATGTGTCATTTTGACCATGAGTGCCGCAGTTTAGGCCTGTGTGTTAACTGTTTTGAAAATGTGGAGTTTCAGTTGACAACTGCATCCAAGCAATCGAGAAAAACTGTAATCAATAGATAACTTGAAACATAACTGACATGTATTGCGAAAGTTCAAAAACGCAGGACTATGCTACTGTGCTACTATGATGTGCACAAATGACTAGCTGTTTTGAGAAATGCATTAACTGTTGTGCAAATGTAAATAGTGTTGTGAGAAATGCACCAAAGCCACTGAGAAAAACTGTAAATCTAAAAGCAAAAGTTTAAAAGAACAGCATTTACTTGAGTTATAACATTATAAATCTCTTTTTTGCCTCTTTTAATGCTAAGTAATCATTTATTTGAAAGATATTATTGAACTGTATACTGTATGCATACAATCAAAACACTCCCCCTATCAATAATAATTATACATAATAATGTATAGGATCAGATGCTGAAATCATGGACAGACTCAGATCTACCTGAGAGCATGAAGTACTGCTTAAATCGGACAGAAAGGGCATTGCAGAGGTCTGATATCTGTCCCGTTCGGGAATGCTGTCATGAAGGGGGATCCTCTTCTGTCTGGCTCTGCAGTTCTGGAACCAAACCTGCAGGGAATTCAACACTATAAATAAATCCTTCGGTTTTTAGCTGACATGCTAACAAGAAAAAGCACCTGAATGACTCTTCGGCTCAGTCCGGTTGTGTCTGCCAGCCTCTGCAGAGTCGCAGCATCAGGGTTCTTGTCTCGGATGAAGTGCGTCTGCATAATCTGTGCAAATCAAACACCGATTGTATGGGAGTGGTGAACATCCGTGTGATTTTGCCTTCATTCATTTGTTAGGCTTGCAAAGTCATACAGAAAAAGTGTACTTATTTCTTCTTTTATTTGCATGCTTGTCAACCTTCTCAATGTTTGAGATCATCGAACTAGTTTAAATATTAGTCAAAGATAGCAAGTAGGGATGTAACAATATATTGAAAATACCGTCATACCGCAATAGTAATTTTTTTCAATATTACCGTAGGCGCATGACTCAATAAAACTATATTTCTGAGAAAAGTTTGCATAGGCAAATGAAGCGAACAGGAGGTAGCAGGAACTACAATTCCCATCAGCCCAGGCGTGGGCATCATCCTTTGCGGTCTGTTGTCACTACAGATCCAGTAATGCGGAAATTGAGTGTGTTAGCGGGGAAGAAAAAGAGCTGGAAATGATCGAACCTAGAGCGGGTTTTAAATCGGATGTTTGGAAGCATTTCAGTTTCAGTTCCCATCTCTATCCAAGTGAGTGAGTGATTAAATGTTGAATGTGACGAGTTTTCAACAATACTAAATTGAAACTTTATTTTTTTTTTATATGGTTTAATAATTTTTTATTAATAAAATTGAAAAATTCAAGTTCCTGTTTCGAAACTTACAGATAGATGGCTAATTTGTAAGTCATTGATATGTTCAGTGCTAAGGTAAATAAACACTTTTGGCACTTTTTTCGAGTCTTTTCATTAGAGTTGTTTTTTCTTGTAAATTATTCAATAAATACCGTACCGTGCCTTTCATACCGAGGTATTATCGTACCGTGAAATTCTGATACAGTTACATCCCTAATAGCAAGTGAACACATCATACAGTTTTTAACTAAAGGTTTTTTTTTTTTATTAAGAGAAAACAAAATCCAAACTTACAGTACATAGCCCTGTGTGAAAAAGTGTTGGCCTCTCGACTAATATTTAAACTTGTTTGATAATCTGAAACATTAAAGTGTTGAAACATGCAAAAAAAGAAGTTTGTAAGGAGGCTAACACTTTTTTCACACCACTGTAGCTGTCTAGCAGTATTTTAATGTCCTTTAACCACATGTGGAGAAAAGGCGGCACACTGTAAAACTGAATTAATTCAATCAAACGAGCTAATTTCACAGACAATCTAAACAGTTGATTTTATTTAATAGAAACAGGTTACGTGAACAAAAGAAAAATGTATTACAGTGAACTAAAACTGAGCTTTCCTAGTATAAAAATGGGGAAATAAGTGTTAAAATTGAGTTTATTTTGTGTGTTTTTGCAAAATATTAACGTAGAGAAACATAATTTAGTCCTTAATATTTGTAATATGTTGGTATTTTCAGAGATTTATGTTATATTGAAATTTGTAGGGTTACTACAGTTGTCTGAAAATATTGTACAGTATACTTCACTCTACACTCACCGGCCACTTTATTAGGTACTAGTACTGGGTTGGACCCCCTTTTTCTTTCAGAGCTGCCTTAATCCTTCGTGGCATAGATTTAACAAGGTACTGGAAATATTCCTCAGAGATTTTGGTCCATATTGACATGATAGCATCACACAGTTGCTGCTGATTTGTCGGCTGCACATCCATGATGTGAATCACCCGTTAAACCACATCCCAAAGGTGCTCTATTGGATTGAGCTCTGGTGACTGTGGAGGCCATATGAGTACAGTGAACTCATTGTCATGTTTAAGAAACCAGTTTGAGATGATTCGCGCTTTGTGACATGGCGTGTTATCTTGCTGGAAGTAGCCATCATAAGATGGTACACTGTGGTCATAAAGGAATAGACATGGTCAGCAACAATACTCAGGTAGGCTGTGGCGTTGACATGATACCAAAGTGTGCGATGAAAATATCCCCCACACCATTACACCACCACCACCACCACCAGCCTGAAGCGTTGATACAAGGCAGAATGGATCCATGCTTATATGTTCTTGATGCCAAATTCTGACCCCACAAATTCTAAAATGTCACAGCAGTAATCGAGACTCATAAAACCAGGCAACAATCTTCTATAGTCCAATTTTGGTGAGCCTGTGTGAATTGTAGCCTCAGTTTCCTGTTCTTAGTTGACAGGAGTGGCACCCAGTGTGGTTTTCTGCTGCTGTAGCCCATCCGCCTCAAGGTACGACATGTTGTGTGTTCAGAGATGATCGTCTGCATACCTCGGTTGTAACGAGTGGTTATTTGAGTTACTGTTGCCTTTCTATCAGCTGGAACCAGTCTGGCCATTCTCCTCTGACCTCTGGCATCAACAAGGTATTTACGCCCACAGAACTGCCACTCACTGGATATTTTCAGACCCTTTTTTTTCAGACCATTCTCTGTAAACCCTAGAAATGGTTATGCGTGAAAATCCCAGTAGATCAGCAGTTTCTGAAATATTCAGACCAGCCCGTCTGGCACCAAAAACCATGCCACATTCAGTCACTTAAATCACCTTTCTTCCCCATTCTGCTGCTCAGTTTGAACTGCAGTTGATCGTCTTGAGCATGTTTACATGCCTAAATGCAGTTGCTGACATGTGATTGGCTGATTAGAAATTTGTGTTAATAAGCAGTTGGACAGGTGTACCAAATAAAGTGGTCGGTGAGTGTATTATTCTATTACTATTATTCAAGTGTAAAAAAAAAAGTCGACAGATATTCCTAACTCTCTAAGGATTTTATTTTTTATTTTTTACACCAAAATGTTATTTGCTGACTATTTACCCACCCTCAAATGGTTTCCCATATACTGTTAGAAACTGAAAACTATTGACACCCATAATAGGAAAAACAAATACTATGGAAGTCAATAGTACCGGCATCCAAAAGTTTTAAATAACTTTTTTTGTTCAAAAAACTCAAACAGGTTTGTGGCAAAAGTAAATGATCAAGGCAGTTTCCATTTTGGGTGAGCTATAATTTTAATCATTAACATATGAGTTTATGTGGTGCTACACAACACTGGCACAAGTAGGTTGGAAATAAGGGTATCATATTACAATAAGGTTGCATTAGTTCATGTTAGTTAATGCTTTTACCAACGTGAACAAACACTGAAAAATACATTAATTACAGCATTTGTTCATGCTAGTTAATGGAAACAAAGTTGTTAGTTCATGTTAACTCAAGTGCATTACCTAATAATAACAAGCATGAATTTGGATGTTAATAATGCATTAGTAAATGTTGAACTATAATTAATAAATACTATGCAAGTATTGTTCTTTAATTGTTCACGTTAGTAAATGTATTAACTAATGAAACCCTATTGTAAAGTGTGATCAATATAGGAGCTATAAATGAGAGACAACTACACTGAAATTTTTTTTTAAAGATGATTCCTTGGATTTACGCTTGTTTTTTTTTACGTTAAGTGGTTGTAAACAATTTATTTGTGTTGAATTTAAACAAACAAATTAAGTTGAACATTATTGAATTTAATTTGTTTGTTTAAATTCAACACAAATAAATTGTTTGCAACAGTTCTGCATGCAACACTTTTTTCAGTGAAGCATTACACATGCTGTTGAACAAAACAAACATAATTTATACTAACATAAAAACTAGATTGTAGCAAAAAGATTCCACAAATGATGAGAGTAATCTGAACCCATCAGGTTTGAGAGTGCATGTAAATCGTACCTGTATCTGCTCTGAGGTGAATGAAGTACGAGGTCTTTTAGACGCCTTTGGGAGATACTGAATGGGTAGAGCTCCATCCAAATGTATTAGATTTCCTGTAATGATACAAATGACCTCATTTTAACATGGAGCTTTCTAGTTAGCATGTAAACTATTGTCTTGGTGTACTATTCAGCTTGAAACATGCATGAAATAGTCAAAAAGCTGACTGTTACACATATTATAATTATGACAGAAATAAACGTACCGTTGTCTGACAGTTGCTGCAGGTTTAGCAGTGTAATGTCGTAGTGAACACGACAGAGAACCTGGTTCTCCATCAAGCCGAACTCTTCGCCTGTAGAAAGCTGTCTTTTGCAGAAGAAGCAAGCAAAGCAGGCGAGGTGGTAGATGTCATTTCCAGCCCTACGAATCCAGTCATTTGCACTGACTTGATGGCCACATCGAGCACATTTTATGCCAAAAGTACTGAAAAGAAAGTAAAGTAACGAAGACGTATGTTCAGTTTGGTATAACTTTACAAATTTGGTTTCAAATCAAGTCACTTTTATTGTCACATCATCAGCAGCACATGTACTATGATGAGTGAAAAGCTTAAGTGCTGGCTCCAGACAGTGCAAAATACAACAACATACTTCAAAAAGCAAAACAAAATAATAATTAGCAATGTTGACAGTAATATATAAGAGAAAATAAATACATGAAGACAATAATTGCGTTAGAAAAAACACATTTATTGTCTTCACATATTTTTTTTGTCTCTTATATATTACCAAAGAGCATAAAATGACCAAGAGGCGACACTCTAGTGCAATTTGGTGAACAGCCACTAGATGGCACGACGGCCAATTTGGAATGAAAACTCCAATAGAACAACAGCATATTATAAGTCTGTAAAATAAACTATTAAAAGTGTTAATGATTGTCATAGTAAGTGTTGTATCGTCGTCTTTCAGGTTGTTTCTCAGCTTTAATGCGCTTTTTTAAATAAACAAATAAAAAAACAAAGCAGCTGCTTGGCATTTTAACAGCAATAGGATCAACGGACGGCCGACCGCTTTCACTTCAAAATGGCGGAATCCAGCACGTCTTAGGCTATCTAAAATATAAGCTTTACACATGTCTTTAGTTGTACATTAGTATACGAAATACATAATTTAAAATAGTTTTATGTCATTATAACAGTCAGATCACTCAGATCTTTAGGATCATATAAACTAGAAACTTTGAGAGTTCAGTCAAAGCAGGGTGAATTAGCTTTCAGCTACTACAATCCCCGCTGCTGGAATCAGCTACCAGAAACGATCAGATGTGCTGCAACATTAGGCACATTGAAATCAAGACTGAAAACACATCTGTTTAGCTGTGCCTTTACTGAATGAGCACTGTGCTACGCCCCACAGATAGCACTATTGTGTCTTTCTTTTCTTTTTCATTCTTTTATAATCTGTTTTAACACATTTTCATCTGTTTTTAATCATTTTTATTATTTGTTTTTTTTTATTTTCTTATACTTGTGTTTTTTTTTATTCTTGTTTATGTAAAGCACTTTGATTTGCCACTGAAATGTGGTATATAAATAAACTTGCCTTGCTTTGCCTTGATGAAAGATTTAGAAATTCGTTTAGTAAACAGACCTACTGTACGGAAACACCTTCTTGGCATAAATGCTTGAAAATGATTTAATAATTTTAATATTTAATAGATACTTAAAAGTAATCAAAAAGTAATCTGATGTATTCAGTTACTTTACTTTTACAAAGTAATTGAAAAGGTACTTATTTCATTTTAAATTGTGTAATTTGTAACCTGTAATCTATTAAATTTCCAAAGTAGCCTCCCTAACACTGCAGACAGACAGACAGACAGAAAGATAGACAGACAGACAAACAGATAGATAGATAGACAGACAGACAGACAGACAGACAGATAGATAATTATATTATTGAAACATGCACTCCCAGTTTCTCTCATAATTAAAAAATGCAAACTATTGATGACACTTTCTTAAACTTAAAGATAAAAATTTTTGTCTTTTTTCTAAGCATAAAATACCCCACGTGTTTACATGTTTTCAGTCATGTTTTATATGTTTTAGACAGCATAATATAATGTTTATTTACACTCAAAAGTGTTAATAAAACAATATTTAATAGAATAGCCCTGAATTTCAGTCATAACAATAAAAAATACAAATTCAAATGTTAAATACTTTACCTGTTATAATCAGTTCTGCAGAAAATCTCTTTATTTCGGATGAAACAGCTGTTCTGGTGACCCAAAGACACTGCGCACACAGAGCAATGCAAACACCTAAGATGCCAAGTTAATCCATTCACCTGCGAGGAGAAATTACCTTTAATATATACATACATATATAAACTCACAAAATTTTGATATTTCTTCTTCGTATTTTATTCGACATAATTTTGAGGTATAAAGCACCTTAAGCACATGTCTGTCAAATATCTCTGTCGAGCAGCCAGCGCAGATGAAGACAGGCAATATCGTTGAACACCCTGATGTCAAAACAGGTCTTTTCTCCCTCAAACTCCGACAATAAAGGTTCGTCGACGAATTTAACATATTTGTAGAATAGCGTTAAAATATTTTGTAAGAAATTAGTTTATTTTATTGAACTATTAGTCACATAGTAAAAACAATTCTCACCATTTTTGAGCGCGACGCCACTTGAAGCGGATTTTTAAACTCTCACCAAACCAACACTCAGACGGTTTTGCTACACCTGTATATAAAGCCATCTCCATTTATAACAGAATTATCGATTAGGCTTTTAACCTCTAAGCCCTTCAGAATTATTATCATCTGACATGTAATAAGAGAACAGAGAAAAGTCCATATAATTGGGATGACTTCAAATGGTCAGGGCTGGAAGTGTACACTTTAGCTGTCAGTCAAATACAATAAATGCAAAAAAGTAGCCAACATAGAAGATTAATTGAAGGCAGATTCTGTGTTTAGTTTGTGGCAGAAAAATAGCGAAAGCTTAAGTTATATTATCTAAAATTTAAGTGTTTTTTTATTGTTTTATTTTTAATCTACACTGAGAGTTGCGGGTTAGACTTTGGGTTGACTGTAAAATATTGTGTTTAAAGAATCCAACATTGGACTCAGTAATACTCATGAAATATTTGACTGCAGATCATTCAAATGAACACAAAGTAGGCTGTTAAATTCCATTTTTGTTACTGCCAACCTCAGTAGCATACCATAACATGAATAGTGACTTACCTCAACTTTAGATGATCTGAGAAATCATAATAATTTGAAGAATACATTGCTTAAACCTCAAAAGAGCAAAGTGGGAAAGTGCAATCTGATACCATTGATATGGACAGGGGAAAAAATCTCAGGTTATCCTTTGTGGCATTTTACAAGCCATGGAGGTAACCCTGATACTTTAGAGAAAGACAGATAGGTGGGTACATTGAGGGCTTTAGTAGAAGAAATCCAAAATTGAAAAATTTGGTTACAAGTTTCTAGAATTCTTCAAACAAATCTCCTTTTGCATTCAGCAGAACCAAAGGCACAAGTTGATTTGGAACAAGTCAAAGGGTGACATTTTAGGTGAACTATCCCTTTCAGACGAATTTTCACTCTTAACTGTTTTGATTGCCAACAAATTACAGGTAGTTTTTTATCAGGTACGTTGGTAATAATGTGCAAAATAAGGCTTTTTTGCACAGACATTGAGCAAATGGAATACATACGTTAACATGTCAAATGGTAAGCAGACTCAGATTTCCCAAGGAAAATCTTAAAATCTTAAAAAAGTAAAAAAAAGCTATAAAAACATAAATAGAAATGTATTTGAAAAACATGGGGGGGATTTAAAAGAAAAATTTTAATTCATTTCAATTAATCTTTATTGCTATAGCGCTTTTACAATATACAGATTGTGTCAATGCAGCTCAATAGAAGTTCTAGTAAATTGAAACAGTGTCAGTCCAGTTTTCAGAGTTGACAGTTTAGTTTAGTTCAGTGTGGTTTAATTTTCACTGCTGAAAGTCCAAACACTGAAAAGCAAATCCATCGATGCGCAGCTCCATAAGTCCCAAACCAAGCAAGCTAGTCGCGACAGTGGCGAGGAACTAAACTTCACCATTTCATGAAAGTAAAGTAAAAAAAAAAAAACTCGAGAGAAACCAGCCTCAGTAGGGCACAACCATTTCTCCTCTTTTTAGGATGCTTTTAAACAGAGCGTCTTCATTTGTTGAACATGTGTTTTTATTTATAACTTTTACCCAGCAGGGAACATTCTGAACTTTGGCTAACATTCTAGCAGGGTTCCTTTAATGTGTTTGTTATGAAACATGAAATTAAACTGACAAAATAAATGATCTGTTAGCACACAAATCTATGCAAGTTATTCCATGGAAATCATTGTTTGCTTTAGTAATCTTTTTTTAAGCATTATACACTGATTGTTGGTGCCTTACTTCACATACAGCAATACAAAGTATTGATGACACAATCACAATAAATAAAAAAGCCTCAATTGTGCTTTTTTTCAATTATTTTGGTTAAAATTTATGTTTTAAAACAATCTGAAAAAATCCAAAATAATATACAGTTTGCAAAAATATTATATTGAATGTTCCCTCATAGGGTGGCACGGTGGCGCAGAGGGTGTCACCTCACAGCAAGAAGGTCGCTGGTTCAAGCCCCAGCTATAGGTAAACTGGCATTTCTGTGGAGTTTGCATGTTCTCCCCGTGTCTGCATGGGTTTTCTCCGGGTGCTCTGGTTTCTCCCACAAGTCCAAAGACATGTGCTATAGGGGAATTGGGTAAGCTAATTAGTCCATGTATGTATGTCCTGGTCCTCCAGTTTGAGGGTTGAACATTGGGCTAACGACCCACCTCTTAAAAATGACATGCTATGAAACACCAATATCGTGCAGCTAAATATCAACTTCGATATAAATGGCCTTGGGATTGAGTTAAGTATGTTCCCTCATAACTAAAATTTCACTAATACAATATAATTAATAATAATTAATAATATATATTCATTCATTATTTTCCTTCGGCTTAGTCTCTATTTCAGAGGTCGCCACAGTGGAATGGACCACCAATTTTTGCGGCATATGTTTTACGCAGTGGATGCCCTTTCAGCTGCAACCCAGTACTGGGAAACACCCATACGCATTTATTCACACACACAATCATACACTATGGCCAATTTAGTTTATTCAATTCACCTATTGCACTTGTCTTTGGACTGTGGGGGAAACCGGAGCACCCCAAGGAAACTCACTTAGCCAAGGGGAGAACATGCAAACTCCACACAGAAATGCCAACTGGTCCAGCCGGTACTCAAACCAGCGACCTTCTTGCTGTGAGGCAACAGTGCTAACCACTTAGCCAATGTGCTGCCCATATATATTTATTTCAAGAGTTCACACCTGTGAATCGATTTATTTGTTCCGAAACAGGGATTAAAATTGCTACATTGTTGCTCTTTGCTCTTGAGAAGGGTGCGCAATGTATTTAAGGACCAGGAGGGAGAGGGGCGACTCCCGAAACTTCCGGGAGACTAAGGATGTCTGGAATGACCTCCCGCCCTACTCATAACTTTCTCTTCATATAGCCGTATGCATATGACATATCCATAAAACACTGTGATATAATCGGGCTGGGATCGTATCGATTTCTCACTACAATCGATCCACTCATTGGAGCGATTGATTTAGCGCGGATCCAATTGCGATTGCTGGATTCACATATGCCAAACGAACCACGCCAACTGGGCAAACGAGACAGGTTCCGAAACAAAAGTCTAGGTGTGAAAGCACCCCTAGATATTGCTTAATAATGATAGCAGGTTTGGCATGCTGTCTCGGGAGAGAACCCTGAGCTCGGAGATAATTAAGCCCAGGGCTCCTGCCTGGTCGATGAGCATGTAAAGGGAGTACAAGATCAGGTAGTTCTTGAGAGCTCCCCCTGGTTAAGGAAGAAAGGGGGGATCGGGGATTAAAAAAGCAAGCGATTGCTCTATATTTTAAATTTCTGTCCAGAGATGTCATGTTTTGATCCTCGGTTGGTCTCACGCAGTCAAGTGATGCGATTTCTCAGGTCAGAGTTCACCAAGCTTGAACTTTGCACCGCAGCAACCTGCGAAACTTGACGCATGACCATGCATTTCCGGTCTGACGTATTGGCGTGCGTATAAATGGAAGTCTATGGGAGGAAAAGCCCAGTGTGACCGCAGCTTCAGCTTGTGAAACGTCACATAATTAACATAAATGTGCACAATAAGTTTTTGTAAAAGAAAGTTTTATGAAATTATTGTTTTATATCTAAAACAGTTTTAAATAGTTTAACTGGATGTTTACCACAAAATCTGTAGATTTATAAAGACCAAGACACTGCTTCTGAGTCACTTTGTATGCCATGGGTACTTGGTTGTTTTCTAAATCGTGATTTTAGGCCTTTTTAGGAGACTTTGTGCTTTCAGTATACAACTAAATGTCAGAGAGGTGTATACACACAGTTTCCTGTTGATCAAACCACCGTCATTTATTCCACAAACACATTTAACTGTGTACTAACTCTAAAATCATTAACTATGACTAGGATTTAGCATCAGTCCGAGCTGTGGTGCTGCATAAATCAAATAATGTCCAAGTTGACAGAATCAACGACGGATTTGTTGCTATTTCAGACGAGCCGCATTTTACATGAGATGTTGAAAGAGTATTGTGATTAGGGTTGTAAAGAAGGTTGTGTTCTTTGCTAATTAAGGATTGGACAATAGGATGATTTATGAGAAACTTACCCGGGGCAGAAGAGCGTAAGAATAGGGTGGGGGAGCGGTCAGAGGTTGTAAAACGTATAATAAAATTTAGGGAGGATTTTATTGGATCTGCTGGAAGCTATTTAGTGGTAAATTCTTTCAGTAGTTTGTTTTGTTTAGTCAGTACACAAGCTGCTCAGCGTGTCAAGATAATCAAGACAAACAGCTTTTGTCCAGATTGGTTCTTTTATGCGTATAAGTTGAGATCAGCTATGCTTCCATTGTTTAAATCGATGCTTAAATATTAAGGTTTATTTTCTCTTTCATAATTATAGTGGCAGATTTTTGTCATTCTTGTTTCCCAGAAGTTCAGCCTTCAGCCAATGTGAAAAATCATTCTGATAGATGTGAAAATAAAATCTGTCTAAAATCTGTCTAAAAAACTGTCTGTTGGCAAAGTATATTAGTAAAATAGTTTGCTTTTCTATAGATTAATGATTGTGCATGATTGTGCATGACTTTTTGAATGTTAAATGAAGAACAGGAGAAAATAAAAACAAATCTGTGTGACCATTTTTCCCAGCAAGCATTTTTTTGTGTGTTTAATAGATGTCTAATAGATGTCTAAACATAGTCGTCTTTGCTAAAACAAGGCTAAATTTGGGCTGTCTGTGAAAATCTATATGAAAAGGTCAAAACTAGTCATCAAATGAACAGAAATGAATGACACATGTAAAGCCTGTCTAATCTGTCTATTTGATGATTAGTCTAGTTTTGGGCTAGTCTTAAATTACTATTAGATTTTTACTGACAGCCCAAATTTAGCCTTGTTTTAGCCAAGCTGCCTACATTTAGATGTCTATTAGATGTCTATTAAATACAAAATTGTTTGCTGGGTTGATACTTGCCATTTAAACAAACGTATCTGGAAAAGTGCTGTGATTTATAATTGATTTAATGTGATGTTACAGAAATGCATAATTTCTCAGATCATGTAGTTTACTGAAGTTATCAAATTATTATTTAATACATTTAATGTTATTAATCGGTTTACAATAACTCCAATAGCCTATTACACAGCCAGAACTGTTTAGTTAAGTTATTCCTGGTAGTGTTCAGTAATTCCAAAGTCCACAAACAAACACATTTATTAGTCTGCATATCTAAACTATGTTTTTGAAGACTTTGTGGAACCTAAAGATATTTATTTGTTTATTAATTAGTATTGCAATATGATATAAGAAGATATAGGAAGCTCAGAGGTCTCTTTTTAAATGAATATTTTCTATTTACTGCTTTACTATAATATATTTGTGCATATACATTATGTCATTAAAGTGTTTATTAGATTGTCAATAAAGACAAAAATTGAACTAATCTAACAAAAAGGAAAGAATAAATAAATCATATAGTCCAATAATTAATGCACTCGAATTGATATGTTGGGGAAAAAACGTTAAATACAATTTTAACAAACAGGAAAATCCAAGATAAACATAAAAATATACAATTTAGTTAGAATTTTGTAGTCTGCATATATATTTACACAAGTCACTGTATAACAATGGCTTGTTTTGTTTTGACTATCGAAAAAACATGTAAGGGGCTAAATAATTTTGTTCTTAAAATGGTGTTTAAAAAATTAAAAACTGCTTTCATTCTAGCCGAAATAAAACAATTTAAGACTTTGTCCAGAAGAAAAAAATATTATCAGACATACTGTGAGAATTCCCTTACTGTTAAACATCATTTGGGAAATATTTAAAAAAGAAAAATAATTCAAAGGGGGGCTAATAATTCTGACTTCAACTGTATATATATATAGACGGTAGGTGAATAAACTCTCATTGTAATGGATATAAAATTAAATGTACCAAAATTATTGCCCATATATATTTATGTCTAGTATTACCATATTATAAACGCCCAAAAAATGTCTAAAAAGCAACATCTAATGGAGATTAGCAAACTAATACTCTTGTAACTTAATGAGTTAATATGTTTAATTTAGGATGTTCGTACAGCAGACCTTTTGACGTTTATTATATCACTCAGCAAACGCTTTCTAGACCAAATAACGCACTTTTACAAATGTTTACAATCTTGGTGCCATGTGGCTTTACGGTCTTCACGAATGCTTGTTCATAAGATTATTGTTTTAAAGCATAAGAATTGCAGATGTTTTTGAAGTCCGTATACGTTGCGTCTTATTAAAAGTGAGGTCTGTTGCAGACTCGAACACACGGTGGCGCCCTGAAGGTCAACTTTTTCATCTACTATCTTTTCAGTAACTTCAGAAACAAGTGTGACCCTCATATCTTTTTGTGTGTGCTTTGTTTTTAATCGTGAAGTTGTCCTGAAGCGGAAGGCTGGTGTTTCTTGTTTGCTTTCGCTATAAAAGTTCCACTCGACTGCTTTTTTTTCCCCTTCATCAATCTGCGAGAATCCTCCGCGAGCTGACTTTTGGCTTGAGTCTCACATGGCATAATAAACAACATGGATTTATTTATTTGCAGCTTTTTCTTTCGTGAACACCACTTTTGAAGACGTTGTTGTTTTTTAATTATATATAACAGGCCTGTATATATTTTAATCATAATTATTTTTGTGTTCAAAACTACAATGAGAGGTGAGCAATGAAAGTTTGTCTTAAATCGGTTTAATATACTAGCATTACAATGCCAACTGTGACAAACCCTATCAGATAATTTTCTTTACAGAGTGTAACTTTTTGCTGAAGTGGACGGTGATTTTGCTGCTGAGTGTGTCCTTTTGTGCTGGTGAAGAAAGCCCGACTTCATCAAACACTGGTAAGTAACGTTAACGTTATATAAAGAAAAGGTTATAAGACTTATTAAATGCTCATTACTTAGAGAACAGTGTATCAGTCACTATTGTGGTATTTTCAGTTGTGCACTTCCAGAATTACAATATATTTTAATGTGATTTTCTGAGTATTTCTTTTCAGTTGTTTCTAACTAAAATTATCACCTAATAACTGCATCCTTTTAGCTCAAAGATGTATTCACATATATGTATAAAATCTCTAGGTATTTACACTGTAAACAAATTCTTGCTGCCTTAAATTTTTTTGTTGAATTAAATGAACTTTCTCAACTTACATGAATCAAACGCTCTAAAGATATTAAGCTTGGTATAGCTTTAAAAACTTAGTTAAAACCCGATTAACTTATTAAACAACATTACATTATGTATCTTGACTTTTTGTTATACATTGTGTACAGTGTGTCTAGTAATAAACATTTTCAAGCTGCGTATCAATGAGATTTCCAGCATGACTTTGCACTCACTTTCGTCCTCATAAAGGTATGCCTGTGAGGCAGCGAACAAGTCTGATCTTGGTTAGAAAGTTGTGTATGGTATCTTCCTGTCTGTCACTCTGTTTACATAGTTTAGATTATTAGACTAAACTAGGATTTTTGTGTTTGGTTAATAGATTAAGAAACTTTGTCAGACACTGGTTGTGTTTCTCTGCTCACTAATTAAAACCAACAAAGACCAGACAGAAGGAGATTCTGCTTATCTGCTGCACGGTTTGTGCAAAGCTACCACATTTCATTCAAAATTTCCTCTATTTTTGGATTGTTGCCGCCAAAATGTCAAGAGCTGTAGACGGTCACGCACTCCCCTAACAACCACAAGCTGAGATATGAAGCATGTTGTATTTATGAATAAGTCTTATCAGGGAAAACCTGCTGTCTCATTCTTATTTCAAATAAACAACTTAAAATAAAGTAAAATAAAAATGGGTTACAATTTATTTTAAGTCGCATTAACTGCTATGTACATTCATTTGAATGAATCATTTAGTATAATGCACATGCACGTTCTGCTTATATTTTAGATTTATTAGCATGTAATACATCTGTAATTAATTTATGTAATTATATTTAAAATGAAATCTACCCAAACCACCAAAGCTGTCCCTAACCCTACCCACATCCCATCTTAATAGCCGCTTAAGTCATTTTCAATACAATATGAACACAATAAGTGCATTGTGCTTATTAATTTTGATGTAAGTACATACTGCAGTAGTTAATGTCTCTTAAATTAAAGTGTAACCAAAAAATGTAATCAAAAGCGCAAGTTAAACAACCTGCTGTGCAGTGCATGTAGATAACTTGGCTTATTTACAATGTTTAAATAGACATTGTTTTTTTGTCGGCTTAGTCCCTTTATCAATCCGGGGTCGCCACAGCAGAATGAACCGCCAACTTATCCAGCAAGTTTTTACGCAGCGGATGCCCTTCCAGCTGCAACCCATCTCTGGGAAACATCCACACACATATTCACACACACACTTTAACCTACCCAATTCACCTGTACCACATGTCTTTGGACTGTGGGGGAAACCAGAGCACCCGGAGGAAACCCACACAAAGGCAGGGAGAACATGCAAACTCCACACAGAAACACCAACTGAGCCGAGGTTCGAACCAGTGACCCAGAGACCTTCTTGCTGTGAGGCGACAGCACTACCTACTGCGCCACTGCCCTGCCCTACGGCTATTTAGGTTATGGTTATTTAGGCTAATAATATACAAAAGACAAGGGAATGGTATAATCAGGGTGTTAAAATAAAAAAATAAAAGCTCACCTTTTAGAGATAACCTACAAACTTCACTGAGCAATAGTCACACACAACAAGCAAATCCCAGCCAGGCCCGTCACATTTTTGGGCCCCCTTTTTTGCATGTGTTGTGAGAAGCATTACAGCATGTGTTTGCACATTTTCTTAATGTGCTTGCGTTGTGAGGATTTGCAACACATTTCCTGTCAAACCGTAGAAGATTTTTTCTTAACCCCTTAGACCCGAATTATGTTACAAGTTTCTTGAGGCTCCTATAAATGTAAATTGCTTCCTTGTCCTCATTTGTAAGACGCTTTGGATAAAACTGTCTGCTAAATGACTTAATGTAAATGAGACCAAATTATAATAATCAAAATTCAACACCTTTTATATTTTTTGTCCAAT